>NW_004525040.1:299627-318445 GCF_000260255.1 Octodon degus
TATTCTAAATATTAGTAAGTAGTTTCTTGGGGTTAATGAAAGACAAACAGCCAAACAAAGAGGAGTTGTCAGGAAGGGAAACTACATGACATGTGATGGTAGATGTACGTCATACAATTTTCAAAAGCCCATGGACTGTATAAGACCAAGAATATGTCCATATGTAAAGTATGGATTTTGAGGGATAATGCAGGTTCACTGAATACAAAAAAGAAATTATGGAAACAGGACCAGATGTTGGTAGGAATGGAGGTCATGTCCATGTGGAAATAGTAGGGAAATCTCTGTACCTTCCACTGTTTCTCTACGAGGGTAAAGCCACACTAGAAATAAATTTTATTCTTCAGTGTAGCAAAAATAGAATTTATCACAGAAAACTTGAGACAAACTGTGGCCAATGTCCATGCTTTGCTGAGTTATGCAGAAAGAAGGTCGATTTTACAGGTTGCAAAATTAGATTTTCAAAAAGCAAGTGGAGTATAATATAAGGAATAAGAGCTAACAAGGAGGTGAAGGACAGCAAGAGACAGGAAAAGGAATATTGTGGGACTGTCCTGCTTCAAGGTTGTATATGGTGAGATTTTTGGACTTATGTGCAAACATGAGAAGCATAGGATTCTTTATCCTATTTTTTAAAATATAATCTCATTTTTAAATGTTTTTTTATCATATTATGTAGGGACTTAAAGTTCAACATATCAATACTTGATGAAAAATACCTGTTCCTTATTATGCCTAAGATGTTTGAAATGCAGTGAGATAGTGAGGTTAAGATTGATAGCCCAAATCGTTTGATAATAACAATAAGCTTTTCTTCTGGATGGTTAACAACCTAAGTTTGCAGACCAAATTAGAGAAAAAGGAAGGATACAAGGAAAGCCAATATTTTGGCCCTAACCTTCTAAGGTCAATTAAGACTCAGGACATATGAGAACTTGTACTGTAACGTCATGTACCTCGGTAGTGTCCCAAATTTTCTGATCAAGAAGATTATGGGGCCAAAGAGGAAAGTGATCGATGACGTAGAGTGGGCCTAAGGAGAGTCACATGGGGAGAAGACACTCTCTCAGGCTTTCACAGAGAGCACATTGGCCAAGCATTGGCCGTGACTCATCCACATGGCTGCACTGATGAAGGTTCTACAATCTGAGGTACAGGATCTCAGGACAAATCCTGAGGGCATTTCACTGACCTTCTCAGACCAAAAAGCTACAACTCTTGTTGCATAGGTCCTGCTTTACCTTGGTCTTAACCATCCAGTAGAAAAGTATGATGTCGAAATATAAGAAATAAAGCCATGCTGTTGGGTTGAGCTGTGGGGGACTCAGGTCAATAATTTCTGACATTGCCAGTTAAATATAAGACCCAATGCTATTATGGGCTACTGGACTCTTTTAGAATATTTTGCTGAGTTTACACACCTATAATATTCAATAACGGAACTTAGGAAAAATGGGGTATACCGATGAATGTCCATTTTGTATATGTGTATTCAAAGAGGTTGGGATAGATATATAGTTGTATTCTCTTAATGAATAGAATGATTTGTTCTAATGGTGTTTGTAAATGGGATCACAAGTCTGCATCTTGTACAGCAATTAACCACTAAGAAGAATATATGCAGTGTATTATTTGTTGAAACTGTCCTTCCGATATGATTTGAAACTGTCTCATTGCTATCTGTTTGTCAATAAAACTTTGAGAAAAAAAAAAAAGAAATATAAATTAAATACTTCAAAAAAAAAAAAAAGAGCTAACAAGGAAATTAATTTTTCTTATTTTAACTGATCTAACAGAATCATTTTGCTCAAAATAAAAACAGACACACTGTATGGTGATTTTAACTACAGGGAAGGTAAGTGACTGATGGCAATGACCATAGTGACAAGAGGAAAAAGCTAGGAGTACTGGCGGGTATATGCCACTCCAATGAAGTGTTGTTTGAAAGTGATTTAGATTAGTCATAGATAACTATTGCAAATTTTAGGACTACCAGTAAAAAGAAGGAAAAATGGAAAAAAAAATCTTTCATAAATAAAGAGGGGACAAGAGATTGAAGGGAGGAAAGGGAAATTGAAAAGAAAGAAAAATCAAGATGCATCATATACAGCCACAAAATTCCTAAGATGAATATGATCATTATGTGTATCTTAAATGTACCAATAAATGAAACTAACTAAAAAGTGAGTAAAAGTATTTTCTAAAAAGAGACAAAATTTTACAAAAATGTAAAAATGCTTAAACATAAAAGAGTAAAACAATCTAAGAGTGCTGGGGAGATAGCTCAGTAAAACAAGCGCTTCCCTGGCAAGTGCAAGGGCCTGAGTTCAATCCCCAGTCCTGCCAAAAAATAAAATAACAATATAAGAGAATACAGGACCAGGAATTCAGTTCAGTGGCACAGCACCTGCCTGGCAAGTGTGAGTTGGGAGTTCAACTCCCAAAACAAGAAAGAGATAAAAAAAAAAACCAAAGAACAAATAATAAAAAATAATACCAAATTTTATTTTAGCTATTTATTCAAGTGCACTTCAAATATTATTTATTCTAAATAATTCATTAAAACATACAAACTAGGTCTGGGAATATAGCTCAGTGATATAAGCACCTACCTAGCAAGTGTAAGGTTTTGAGGAGTTGATCCCTGGTACCAGAAAAAAAAAAAAAAAAAAACTAAAACACACAAACTACCAAAATGGATTTAAATATGTAACATTATTTTTTAGAATGAAATCAACGTATTGAAAGAGAGGATAAAAAAGAATGGGGTAGAAAAATATATACAAGACCCCTTAACAGCCAACAAGAAGACAATTAACAAGCAGGTAAAAGTTCTGAAGAGATCCCTAAACAAGGAATTAAAGAGATGGCAAATATCAAATGTACGTATATTGCAAATTGGTTCTTCTGTATTCAAGTTCTTAATTATAATTAAAGATATCAATATGAAATCAGGTTAATAAATACACAGATGAGTACATAAAAAATTTAGATGTGATATATACATGGATAAGTTTATATACATATACATATATGTACATGTGTAAATATACATATAAGAGACATACAAGAAGCATGTGATGCATGGGAAACCAGCAGGGTTTAAGTACATATAACATGCAAAGCATGAGAACTGTCACTCTGAACATGCTGCACTTAGTCACCTGTCCCCTACCAACTTTAAGTCAGTCACTACCATCACCACCATTCAGGGAATATCAGATTCCATTGTCATGAACTTGTAGCCAATTGATATCAACAACTTTACTTCCTTGGTTTAAAGCAATAAAAACTACAACAGCATTAAAAATAAAATAGATATTTTGGGAACCTTAAATTCCAATGTTCCACCTTCATTCATATGAAAGAGATCTATATCTACAATATATAACCTAAGAGAAAGTAGAACAATGTTAATTCCATCAAGAATGACACAGTGTTCAAATATAGTACAACATATTTAACTTTCTATATATGCATAAATCTTAAAAGCTACATTGGTAAGGATAGAGGTTATAGAGAATGAGAGTTTGAATTAAGGAGTAAAAGAAACTTAACAGTCTTGTGAAAGGTCACAAAATAAAACCAAAAAGAAAAAATCATCAATAGTAAGAAATAGGAGGTTTAATCCCCAGAGTATGTGCCGGCCCCACCCCCAGGGCATGCTAAGTGGGCAGTTGAGACTGCGTGTGGTGGCACACACCTGTAATCCCAGCGCTTGTGAAGATAAAAACAGGAGGATCACTATGAGTCTGGTGTGTGTAGTGAGACCCCGTAGACCCTGTACTAAATACAAAAAAAGAAAAAAGAAATGAGAGAATAAACTAATGGAAAAGAGAAACTATAGTGAGAGTACAAACAAAAGGGAACAAAAATGAGAGGGGAGAGGAGGAGAGACAGCAATGTAGGGACAGAGAGACAGAAAGAGAAAAACAGAAAATAAACAATTTCTACTCAAAAACATTCATATTAATTTTTAAAACAGGAAAAAAAGAAAACAATGGGGCTAAAACCAGACATCACCAAGAAGACATACACACAAAACAAAACAAACCACAACAACAAGTACAAAACAAAAATCAAAACCAAACAAGAACAAGAACAGGAACAGGAACACGATTAAGAACAAGAACAACAACAACCAATTCAAAACTCAATACAGAAAAAAATTGAGGTCCAAACAAGAAAAAGTAATAAATTATTATGTATTTCCAAATTAGTGGTTTACTCCCAGGCCATGCAGTTTTTGGAATTCAGCAAGTCACACAACCCTTCCCCCCACCTCATTGCAGCCTATGGCTTTGGGAAGTAACTCCTCTGCTAAAGAATCCCTCCATCTCCCAGTGCTGGGGAGCGTGAAAATAGGAGGATCATTATGAGTCCAAGCTGTGTAGTGAGACCCTGCACCAAATACATTAAAAAAAAAAAAAAAAGAATCCCTCCATCTATAAACCCCAGTCTAGGGCACTGCCCAATCCAAGGCTCATCACCACCCATGTTGCCATGTTGGACACAATCAGATCTCTGCATTTATTGATTTATAAGCAGTGGTGTGGGTGCAAAAGCAGATCTCTGAACACTGTGATCGTCTTTAGATCTGAGATCCCCTTTGAAAGTCAAACCCACCTAAGCCCACCTCCCACCAGAGAATGTGAGCCCCAGACCTTCCTGGCTTGAGTGTGAGCTAACTCAGAGGCTCTGGTGCATCTATGTCCAGCTTTTACAATTTCCTGGCCTGTGTCCATGGCTGTCTCTAACCAAGTCACTGTTGCAGTATAGAACTTCTGTCCCACAGTAAATACTTCATGATACACACTCACAAAAGCAACTGTTTCTGAAAATAGCAACAGATTAAACTCTCTTTGATATTGTGGCAGGCACCACATTAAATTTCTATTCCAATGCTATCCCAGTGTGAAAAAGCCTCTTAGGACAAAACCCTACACAATTTTAGTTTCCTTTTACACTAGCTCTGGGCTGCTGTTGGCCTATCCAAGGTTTCTCCCTCAAGGAGCTGACTTCCCCAGGCAGGCCTACCTACTCTATCAGGCATTCCCCTTTTTCTTAATCTCATCAGTTTTTTTTCATCATGTTAGTGGTCCTGTATTGAAAGGAACCAAGGTGCAGAACTTGCTGGGACTTGGAAATTAGAAGTGTGAAGCCCATGGTGGTGGGGATCCTTCCTCCTTCACATAGTTTTTTTTTTAAATTCAGAGAATGTGGGAATCTTTTTTTAACCTCCTTTGTTATGAATGAGGAGTAAATATTCCGCTTCATCATAGCTAGAATTCTAGGACCTTTGCCTCAATTTGTTAGGATCATGTGCCTGTGATCACCTCAAACCACAACATCCCACTGTATAGGCAGTATCCTGGTTTTTACTGGTATTAAAATTTATTTTTGTTTTTTATCTGTAGCCTAAAACATGAAACTAAAAACTTGAATTATCATGGATTGCACAAAATCCAGAGACAGTAACACTCAGGAATCCATGTGAGAGAAGACTGGAGAAGAGTGTGCATGTTCCACATGATATGGAGAGGAATGGAGTCCCAGGAGTGGCAACATTAAGGTCTCAAACCAGAGGAGTTTGCAACCTATTGGGAGTAATTTGCAATAATTCTGGATGAATTTGAACTTACCATGCAAAGGAACCTTTCTTGGCCCTCATGCAGATGTGTCAAGGGAACTTAAAAGTTGAACTTAGAGTAGAGTTCCCAGATGGCTGTTATCTAGAAAGAGTAAAATAAACTCCACAGACAGGCAAAATGTTCCATCAAGACTCTGTCATTCTCTCCTTTCTAGTGAGACCTTGTCACTTTTCTACAGATTCTAAAATGACACATATACACAGTGGGGCACTCATGACATCCTTATATTAAGAGTCTGTAGAGTTTTCTCAAGAGCACCAGATCCCCACACATACCCTGGTAAGTGCCTCTCTGGTCATAGATGCAGTGTCTGTGGTGGCAGGTCCAAGGCAGGCTAAGTAATAAGACAATGGGCTTTATGATAAGGTTTTTGTAGACTGATTTTTATCATAGACACTAGGTTTCAATTTCATGACTCAGAAAGTGTGTATTATTTTTATAAGGAATGCTAAATTAGTTTCTGGATTGTGTTTACTTCTCTGTTTACGAGAATCAACAATATCATTTCACGAGGAAGATATTGTTGCTTTAGTCTAAATTTTTGTGTTTCTATTCACATCCCACATAAATAGATGAACTTTGACTGTGGGTTTTCAATACACAGAATCAGGTTCTCTTTAATCATCTGTATGACTTAAGACTTTTTAAAAGGTTAACTTGTGCAATGTATGTTAATTTTTATTTTAATTCTTCCATATGAAATGAAGTGCTTTGTTAAAGCATCATCTGTGAAAGAGACATTAATTTCATTCCTATGAAAGATGTGTATTTTTTCACAAAAGACTGACTGGCCTACTATCAATTTTACAAAATTCATCATGATGGTATGAGCCTTTAACACAATGAAAAGTTAAATAAGGTGGTGAAGATGGTGGCTTTTTCTATGTTTACAATAAAGGTCTCTGATTATAATCCAACAGCATTTGTTGAGAAGAGAGATTCTCTTATTATTTTCATCATTTTTTCAAATTAAAAATATTTCATCCATTTTCCTCCATAATGGATATACCAACATCCCTTTTAATAAGAGAAAAGTTAAGAAGTAATATTTTTATCTGGCCTGATCTCTATGCCTCTTGTGCTACATCCATTTTCTGCTGGTTGTTTACATATTTTTCTCAACAGATTAATATGAACTGTTATCTTTTCTTGGTACATATTTCACTCAAAAATACAAAAACAAAACTAAAAATTATTTTCCATGACCAGAATAGTTTTTTCTTGCATGATGGAGTTGACTTGATAGTCTCATATAGGACTTGTGTTTGTGAGGAATGAGAGTTTCACATTTGTGACAAGCTGCCTCTGGGATTATTGTTTCTTTTGTTTGGAAGAGGAGTTAATTTGGCTTGATTTTTTCTGAAAATGGATAGAGACCTATGAATGGTGTAAATGCCTATAGATAAATGAGCAATCAGATCTTATTTAGCATCTTTTAAAGTGACCTAAGGTCACTCTAATATTTACCACATATTAAGAAATGTACACAGGTGCCATGAATGCACTCTAATTTTCCCCTGATATTTTTCTTCCTCCTTGTTGTCCTCTGCATTTCACAAATGCTATACATGGAGTTCAGGGCATCTATCTGGTTGGTGATAATTTTTTTCTTCCTTGGTGTGTCTACTGTTTCTCTTTCTGTCTCTTTCAAGATTTACAGCTATAATCTGACAAGTTATAGCACATAGACCAATATTCTCATGAAGCTAAATATTCTCATTTCACTCTTTATCAGTCTTACTTCAAAATCTGATTTTCTTTTAAGCTTAAATTACAGACAAGGACAATAATGATGTCCATCATTGTGAAATTGACCTGTAAAGTAGATAAATAATAGTCAAATCTGCTCCTTTATGCATCTAAGATACATGACTATGTTCTAGACTTAAATCCCGACATTATATAAGTCATATTGTGCATACTATAGAGATTATATTCCTTTTATCTACAGAAAAAATAATAGGTAGTCTCTTTCTTCACCTATAGTCTCTACTTGCTAGACCATAAGGGTCCACATGTGAAGGGACTTTGCTGGGGCCCCTTTCTTGCATAGCACTACTGGTCTCCTCTCACTTCTGGCTCAGTTGCTTGACCAAGCCTTGGCACTTGGTTGAAAAACTTCTGAGGTATAATGTGTCACAGAATCAGCCCTATCTTGGTAACTATCAGATATCAGAGGATTTAAAGTGAAATCTTCCTTATGGAGGGCATAGATGAAGCTTTGAATTGTGTTACATTTCTCAGACAGTATCAGTTATCAGAGTTCCAAATAGTGACTGCTCATAATAAATGTCATCTCTCTTTGACTTTCTCACTATTCTCACTATTTTTTTTTCTTTTACTTTCCATGGGCAATCCAGTTGGACTTTTTCACTTTTTTTCCTATTGATGTGTGACTTTTTGAAAAAATTCTTTCAGATTATTGTCCCTTATTTGGGGAATACTTTCATTTAGCAACAAAATATGTCTATGATTTTGTATGTAAATTGTTGGTTCTTTTATTTTTAAAAAATTCTCTTAAGGGAGCTAATGTCTGCATTTGAAAAGTGAGAATTTTCTGTTTGCCTTTGTGCATGAGTCAGGTCCTATCTAGGCACTGCCATTAATAAGAGCTGTGTTTGGGACGTGTCTTCTAGATCTTCCTGTGGACAAAAGGAGCTGCTGTCCTGTCCTCTGTTCCCCTAAGCTGTGCTGAGCTTGGCAGGTATGAGCTGGAGGAGGCATGACTACATGTGGGCACTACTGGATCATTTCTGTTAGCCTGTTTTCATGTTCATATTCTCAAGAATATACTTTCTAATAAATTTTTAGTGCAGCAGTAGCTCTATATTGTACCTTTCTATATAACGTCTATAGACAAAGAAAAGACCAAGCCATGTGGACTGTTTTACTAGCACAGTTGTATGATCTAAACATTTTGAGTTGACTAGGTGGTTGTAATTACTTTCTGTCTTGTTTCTAATCCTCCATGGAAGCTAATAACATAATTGTGTGCTCTTGAGTACAACACTTTTGTGTATTAATGCTGCAAAGAAAGGATATTGTGTTAATCCTTCAAGAATTTGTGCTAGTTTCTGGTAAGAACCCAGGGCTCC
The DNA here is from genome assembly GCF_000260255.1 of Octodon degus. NCBI lineage: Eukaryota > Metazoa > Chordata > Mammalia > Rodentia > Octodontidae > Octodon > Octodon degus. The sequence continues at coordinate 308,374 of NW_004525040.1, forward strand.
CCTAACAGCCTGAATGGTGAGTAAACTGAGAGCACCAACACATATCTCCCACCTCAATTCTTCATGTTTTAGTACTGTATTTTCTTATAGTTCTGAGCAATTCTTATAAGAATATAGTTCTATCTGGAAATTAATGAAAGATTCATGCATACTATTTGACCCATTTTCAAGATTGCATACCAAACTTAACTTATGAAAACAGGATTAAATCAAAGTTTCAATTTTGCAAAAACAACATAAGACAAGTTTAGAGTTTATAATTTACAGTTTACTTTTTCATGTAATTCTTTAAAAATATTATGTAGATATTGTTATGTACCAATTTAAAGTATTAGCTTTCAAATATTGTAATTATGTATGTTATAATTTTCATGGGATAGATGGACAGGAAATAAGTTGGCACCATTTATAAAAGCATGAAAGACAAAGAAGACCACTGAGGACTCATAAACACACGTGGGAATGTTACATCTGACAGTCAGATACACATTTTTCCATGTGAGCAAGACAGGACCAATCATTACTTAACTGTGTGAATGGATAAAATCTCATTACTTTACCAATATTCTAGGAAAAGATGAACTTTTTCTAGTTTTACTTTGACATTTATATTTTAAAAATTGGGCGGGGAGATAGCTCAGCAGACTAAGAACCTGTTTATGTAAGCACAGGGACCAGGGTTAAATCCCCAGCCCCACATGCCACACTGGCCCCACCACAGGGCACGCTGATCCTGCCACTGAGTCTGGGTGTGGTGGTACATGCCTATAATCCCAGTGCTGGGGAGGTCGAAAATGGGAGGATCACTATGAGTCTGAGCTGCACAGGGAGACCCTGTACCAAACACCTTAAACATAATTAAAATTTTCATGGAACTGAGACAACATACTGCATCTCCAATTTTAATATTGTGATCATGCTTTCCTTGTGTCTATAAAGCACAACTTTCTCTCATTTATATAGCATATGTTGCAAGTAGCTATGAATGTAGTTTTAATCTGTGATTGAATGATTATTTTGTAACATTATGTTGGGATACCTATGTGACTTGCTTACTTTTATTGCTAAGACAAAATAACTGACATCCACAATTAGATAAGGAAAGGTTTAGTTAACTCAGTTTGTGGAAGTTTCAGTCCATAATTAGCTGTCTTCAAAGCATAGTATCTTATGGCAGAGGCCAACAGTTCATGGCAGCAAAAGCAAAAAGAAATAAAAAGGAGGAACAGCAGACAGTAAGCCTCTTTCCTTCCCTTATATAGTATGCAAGCTACTAATACCAGGGTGGGTGTAACACTCACATGTATAATCTCAGCATGGGACCATGAATCAATCAAAAACTCTAGAAGGCCTTGCCATGAGGCTTGGGGGAACATCTAGTCACAATAAACAACATTCCAGGCCTGGCACCTGAGAGATTCACTCACATCACTTTATGCAAAAGGCATTTTAGTCCACCTCTAAGAGTTGCCAAAGTCCTAACAGCTTTAACATTGCTGAAAACTCCCAAGTCCCAAGTTTCCTCCAAGATCTGAGGCACACTATTATTTGTGAGCCCCTGTGCAAATGCAAAGTTAAACACTTCCAACATTTAATGCCATAAGATAAACATTGTCATTCCAAAAGGTGCAAGAATACAAAGTATTAGCACCAAAGCAAGTCTACAATCCAACAGGGCAAACACTAAGCCCTGTAGTTCCTCTTGCACAATCTGAGACAGTCTTTGGAAAATTGTGTGCTCCATATGGCTCTGCAGCTCTTGCACTTCTGGTACTTGTAGTCCCTATGGTTTCTCTCTTGGGCCAGCTTTGCTCCCACTTTGCACCTGTCCTCAGAAAATCCATGTCCCTGGCTCTTCCAAACTTCTGGGATCTCTACTGCACCTTTTGCTTCACATTCATAGCTTCACATACTCCCCTATTAGGGGACAATTCCTGACCTCTGAGGCCTTTTAAAACTGAAGTGGAAGCCTCCTTAACCCCAGAACTCTTGCATTCAAAATGCACCTAAAACCAATGTCTTGTGAATGGTGCCAAGGTCTGCTACTAGCTGGAGCAGTAGTCAGGCTTTCTTCTGTCTTGGCAGTAGGAGTTGAGTACCCAAAGCGCTGAGTACTCTGAACCTTATTCTAAGAAACAAATTCTCTGTGTCACTGCATTCCAGCACATGATACAGCTTCTGCTGCCATTCTTCTGCCAAAGACTCTCCATAAAGCAAAGTCTTTCATTTTGGCAAGCTTCAGGTGCAAACGCTAGAGACTTACTGCTTCTTATGATGTCCTTGGGTCACCTTTTGTATTGTTTTGCTCCTTCTCAGCAATCAAACTTTCCTAAGTTCTATCTTTATAGTCTGCAGCTTTACTGGAGCTTCCTTTGTGGTCAAACTCACAACATTTTAAATGTTCCTGCTGGGCTCTTTTTTCTTGATTCACAACATTAATCTGCTTAAAGACCCACCAACATTAGCCATGCCATCTCCTGAACATTCAAGATAGTTGAATGTTCTTCTTCCAGCTTAATTAGTCCTCTAACATTAATCTTAGTTTCAAGCAGTTTATGAACATGAGAAAATTGCACACAAACTTTCTGCCACGCCATAATACATAACATCCGGAGTCTAGGACCTAGTTCAATCATACATCCCAGCAGAAACCTCCAAAGCAGTCTTTACCAGCAAGATTTCTATCAGACCTCTGGTCTTTTAAGCTCTGACAAGTATTTTCCATACAGAAAAACCTAAAGTGTTCCACCATTACTCTTTCAGTCAACATCTAAAAACCTTTCAAACCCCTTCACACAAAGCTTTTACAAAGGCTCTTGAACCAAATGGTCAGATGTATTCACAACAATGACCCCACTCCTGGTATTAAATTCTGTCAGAGTTAGTTTTGTCTAGTTGCTGAGACAAAATATCTGACACCTAGAATTAAAAAATGAAAGGTTTATCTAGTTCAAAGTTTGTAGAGGTTTCAGTTCATAACCAGCAGTCTCCAAGGCTGAGTAGCACATGAGTGGCCAACAGTTCATGGCAGCAAAGGTAACAAGAACAAACAGGGAGAAGCATAAGTGACCAAGCATCTCTCATTCCCTAACATTGTATTCAGGCTACTAGTCCCAGGGAGGGTATAAGACTCATTTCTTTAATCCCAGCACAGGACCATGAATCAATGAAAAACACAAGAAGACCTTGCCATGACAACACAACTTTGGAAGCACATTTAAACTCAAACCATAACACCATGTCACTATGTTAGGTCCTTAACATTAAAGTTTTTTTATTAATTTTATTGAGAAACAGATAGCAATGAGACAGTTTCAAAACCAATTAATAGGACAGTTTCAATAATTAATATAATGGATATTGCTATCTTCTTAGTGGTTATTCATAGTACAAGATGCAGACGTGACATCCTGTCCAAATACTATTACTACAAATCTTTCTTCTCACTGGATTAAGAGAAAATAGCTGTATATCTATCCTAACTATTTTGTATATAGAAATACAAAATGGTCCTTCCTTTGTAACCCCTTTTTTTGTTTAATTTTGTTATAGATGGGTATTCCATTGCCATTTATATATTATAGGTGCATGAATTCAGCAAAATAATCCAATATATTCCAGTAGTCCATAATAGTAGTGGGTTATCCGTAGGACTGGCAATGTCAGAAATTGTTGACTTGAGCCTTTCACAGCTCAGCATATTAATATGGCTTTACGTTTTATACCTCGTTTTTATACTTTTCTGCTGGTTTGTTAACATCAAGATAAAGCAAGACCTATATGATAAGAAATGTAACTTTTGTATCTGATAAGGTCAGTCAAGTCCCCTCGGGATTTATCCTGTTACCCTGTACAGCAATTTGCAGATCCTTTGTCAGTGTCACCATGAGGATGAGTCACAGTCATTGCTTGACCAGATTTCTCTCAGTTAAAGCCTGAGAGAATGTTTTCTCTCCATGTGACTCTCCTTAGGCACACTACGTCATCGATCACATTGTGGCCCCATAATCTCCTTGATCAAAAAATTTAGGACATACCTGAGTTACATGATGTTACAGTATAGGTTCTCCTATGTCCTGAGTCTTAACTGACCTTGAAAGGTTAGGGCCAAAATGTTAACTGAAGTTGAAGCCCTTCTCTTTCTCTAACTTTTGGTCTGCAAACTTGGGTTATTAACCTTCTAGAAGAGAAGCTTATTATTATTCTACAACATGTGCAGTTCAGTTTAACCTCACTATCTGTCTGAATATCAAACATCTTAGGCATAACATGGAACAAGTATTTTCCATATGAAGGGAAATATGTAAAAACAAAAAAATTAAATATGAATAAGCAATTACATATTTTTACACAGAAATTTAGAAATCTAACCATATACAGCATTGTAGCAGGACAGTCCTATGACATTTTTTTTTCTTGTGTCTTTTTTTCATTTATTACCCTTTTCTTTTTAAACATTTATTTGAGAGACAGTATGGCAATAAGTAGTATGTCATGACAAGCAGTACGTATTTAGAAGACCAGAATAACAGGCATTCCAAGCGTGACCCTCCTATTATATATTGTTTTCTTCAGTGCAGTTGCTTAGTTAACAGGTATCAGCATATATAGTTAGTCAGGGTGAGAATCCCACCAACTAACTGCTAGTTTCAACAACCTGCTGATAGTTCTCAGGATCATTGCCTTACCCATCTTGTGTATATAAATGTATGGCTTTGCCCCTGTCATTTTTCCCAGCTTTTCTCCTCGCCCTCTCCTCGTTATCCAATCCTCAAGTTCTCGTTTTCCTTTTAATTGTGTTATACCTTTCTATTTATATTTCTTCTTTTTAGTTCTTATACTAGGGAGACTATATGATATTTACACATGTGGATCTGGTTTATTTCATTTATGAGTATATCTTCAAGTGATATCCATTTAAATATAAATGCTTCAAGTTTAATCATTCTTTATAGCAGAATAATATTCCATTGTATAAAAAATACCACATCTTCTTCATCCATTCCTCAAGTAACAAGCATTTTGGTTGTTTCCAATATTTGGCTATCACAAATTGTACACAAACATTCACATACATCACTATGATATGAGATTTTCAGTTCCTCCAATGGTTGCATCGGTCTACATTTCTACTAGCAGTGGAGAAGGGTTCCTCTTTCCCCACAGCCTCTCTAAAATTTGTTGTTGGCTGATTTCTTTATGATAGTCATTCTTTCTGGGATGAAATGGTATCTCAGTGTGGTTTTAATGTGCATTTCACAGGTGGCTACTGATGTGAAGCATTTTTCCCATATATTTATTCACTTCTTTTATTTCATTCTCTCAGAAGTGTGTGTTCATCTCGGATACTCATTTCTGGATGGGTCTTTAAATTTAGGGTTCCCAATGTTTTTTAGTTCTTTATAAATTATAGAGAGCAGACTTTTATCTGAGTGCTTATTAGCTAAGATTTTTTTTTCAAAATCTGTGGGTTCTCTTTTCACTTTGTTAGTAATTTCTTTTGATGTGCAAAAAAATCTCAATAAGAGGAGCCTCCAGTTGTTAATTCTTTCAAGTATTACCCATGCGATTTATTTTTGTTTATGAACCCTTTGCCTACCCCTATGTCTTCAAGAATTCCCCCTACTTTCTCTTCCAGGAGATTTAGTGTTTCTGTTTTGATTTTTAGATCTTTATTCCACTTTGACTTGAGCTTAGTGCATGGTGATAGACTTGAGTCAAGTTTTAGTTTTCAGCACGTAGAGAGCCAGTTTTTCCAGCACCATTTGTTAAAGAGACTAGCTTTCTTTCAATAAGCATGTTTGGCCCCTTTATTGAAGGTCAGGTGACTGAGTGTGTTCGTAGAGGCTTCTGCATCTTCTAATGTATTTCATTGATCCTCAGGTCTATTTTGTTGCCTGCAGCATGCTGATTTTATCACAATAGCTTTGCAATATAATTCAAGTCAGGAATTGTAATGCCTCCTGCCTTGTCTTTGTTGTCGAAGGTTGCCTTTGCTATTCTAGGTCTGTTCTGGTGCCAAATAAATTTTAGCAATGATTTATCTAGGCCTGTGAGGTATGTTGGTGGTAGCTTGATAGGGATTGAATTAAATCTGTACAACAAATTTGGAAGTATGGCCATCTTCACGATGTTGGTTCTTCCTATCTAGGAGCAGGGAATATCTTTCCATTTTCTGAAATCCTCTATGATCTCTTTTTTCAAAGTACTTAACATGAAAGCTTTATAAAGCCTAAAGTAAAGCAAATTTCTACAACACATTGACAGATAAATTTACTCTCACCAAATTCTGTACTACAAAATTTACTTACAAAATTCTGCAGAACTATTGTTTCTTGCTTGAGGAAGGCATAAATATTTGTACTCATTGTGAACCACCTTCAGGGTATGAATATTTGCCACTCATCTACACATATGAGGAATAATCTTCAAAATTTACTTAAAATATGGGTACATTTAAGATTCTCTCTCCATGTGATTATGATGGAATGAAAAGAACATTAAAATTCATGTCCCTAATAATAAAGAATAACTTGAGTGTCATTACTCATCTAGGATTTCCCAGCATAAGATTCTTAAATATATGAACACTGTAGTTTTGGAAGATTAAAAACCTTTAACTTTCATTTGTCTCATAAACAGATATTGTTAAGAATCTTCTATTTTGATCATTTATCCTTAACCTCTCAGGCTGAGACAGAGGTATAATGTCTTTTAAAGCCTATTAATTATTTTTAGTTTTATGCATGAGAAACTGCATAATAATAATATTAGTACCTGACATATCATTCATTAGTCAGTCTCTTTCATGTTTGGGACATTCATATGCATTGTATCTCTAGGAAATAAAGAATAAATTTGTCCCCATAATACTGACCATATGATATGAGTCAGATTGTGACTTCACATTTCAAATCCTGTGTTTGTTAAATGTTTGATTGTAGTTATAAATCAAACCCACATGACTTGAGAATATAGTAAGAAACATTTGTTATCTATGAATATTTGTTCTGGAAATAAACCAGAAGAAAGATTTCACTGACGAAATATATTTCTGCATACATATTTCATGAACAGTTACTGCTTCAGAAGATCTTAGTACATATACAAGTTGGATAAAGCAGTAATCCTAAGAATTTCCATCAGGTTTTTGAAAATAGCAAAATGGGTAGAAATCTCACCCTAATTCTCTATGCTGATACCTGTGAACTCAGCAACTACATTGAGGACAGCAATGTGTAATACTAAAACCATGCTTGAAATACCTGTCATCTTGGTCTTCTAAATGTGTATTTCTAATGTCATACCTACTATTACTATACTCTTTAAGTACGTTTTTTTAAAAAAGGTAATAAAAGAAAATGAAAGTCAATAACAAAAGTCTAAGATTTCTTGAAAGTATGTGGTAATATTCAATCATATGTCCCATCTTGTATAACTATATGTTAATTTGAGCAACAGATTTGATGACAAAAATAGATAACATATCAATCACTGTTAATCAGCTATTCTTGTTTTGAAAATATGTAATGTAAATTGTTGCATGTTACCCTGTTTCTCTGTTTTCTTTTTCTTGTTCTTGTTTTTACTCAAAATAAAACAAAATTGTAATAAAAAACAGAAATAATAAAATATATCCCCTATAGGCAAATCACATGTCCCAACTTCCTAAAAGGAAATAAAGCACTTACTATGTAGCTAGCACTTTCTCTACTTTCAACAGATGTAAAGGTAAAGAGCACATTGTATCTGATGGAGAAAACTAAAAATTTAGACTTTCCATAACCCATGACAACTTTCCCAGAGGTGCTGTGGATCCCACAATGTGAGATACATAATCACCTTGCCATCAGGTAATGTGAGCTCTGAAGGAGAAAGGATGCAAGGGGAGGAATCCAATGTTCTGATGAAAGCACAGCATTGGCCAAGACGATGATGGTGATGATATTTGCGATAAATAATTCCCTTTCTATTTTTCCTTAGACTTCTATTGTTTTTCTCTTGCTATGATGGTGAAGAAAAAGAGAAAATTTTCCAGGTTTTTTGACATAAGAAACACTGTTTTCTTTGAAATTGCTATTGGGATCTCATTCAATACCATCCTGCTTCTGTTCCACATTCTCATATTCTTCCTCAAGCACAGGCCAAAGCCCCTAGACTTGACTGTCACACAGTTGGCTCTAATCCATCTGGTTATGCTGGCGACCATGAACTTCATAGCTACAGATACTTTTGAGTCTCAGGGTTGGGAGGATGGCTTCACATGTAAATTGATTATCTATGTGTACAGGTTGATGAGGGCCCTCTCCATCTGTACCACTTGCCTGCTGAGTGTCCTTCAGGCCATCACCCTAAGCCCCAGAAACGTTTGCTTGGCAAAATTCAAATATAAATCTTCACATCACTACCCATATTACCTTGGGATTTTATGGGTCTTGAATATGATACTGAATACTCGTTTCTTAATCTCCATTTGTGCCACCCCCAATGTAACCTCATACAATCTCATGTTTGTCACTGAATCCTGCTCTCAGTGGCCCATGAGTTACTTGTTCAGGTACATATTTTTTTCATTAGTGAACATTCAGGACATCTCCTTCATTGGACTGATGGCTCTCTCAAGTGGATACATGGTAAATCTCTTGTACAGGCATAAGAGGCAATTTCAACACCGTCACAGCACCAGGAGTTCTCCAAAAGCATCTCCAGAAGAAAAGGCCACTCAGAGCATCCTAATGCTTATGGTTTTCTTTATGCTCATGTACTTTTTGGACTGTGTTACTTTCTCATCTCGTGCTATACTGTGGAACAATGACCCAATTAATATTTGTGTCCACATGCTTGTGGGCAATGGTTATGCCACAATCTGTCCTTTTGTGCTAATGAGCACTGAAAAACGAATGATTGAGTTCTTACCATTCAGGTGGAAAAGACTATAAATGATCAAGTATTTAGTGATAAAAATTTTCCTTTCAGGTAACTAAATGCTTGGAATTTCTTATTCATCATTGAAATATATGTACTATTATTTTTCTGTTAAACAAATATACACTTTCCATTTTCTGAAATCCTCTATGATCTCTTTTTTCCAAGTACTGTAATTTTCCTTGAAAAGATCTTTGAGTTAGTTTAGTTAGATTAATTCCAAGGTATTTCATTTTCCTCGGTGATATTGTAGAAAGTATTGTTTCTCTAATTTCCCACTCAGTATGTTTATTATCTGTGTAGACGAATGCTATTCACTTTTGGCTACTGACTTTATAACCTGCTATGTTACTGAATTTCTGTATTAATTCTAGTAGCTTCTTGGTGGAGTTTTCCCAAAAAATTTATAGGATAAAAATCGAACAATGGAAAACTGCACTCCCTGCCGCAGGAATATGGAAGAAAGAAGATGTAGCTATGTTGTATTCTGACAAAGTGGACTTAAAACCAAATAAAAAGATTCAAATTAGGTCACTAGATTCTGGCTAGAGATATGATCCAACAGGAAAAGATAACAATTATTAATACAGGCACTGTTCCATATTGCACCCAAACTCATAAAAATGTAGTATTGTACATGAAATGTCACACAAACATAAACATAAACACAGCTATAGTGGAGAAAATTAGTAGACAATTTCACAAATACAAAGACCAATTAGATAAAAATCAAAAACAAAGAAACACCAGAGTGAAAGATACGGGGTTTAGTACATGTCTACAGAATGCTCCACCCACCTACCACAGAATACAAATTTTTTCAATGCACATGGAATTTTATCCAAAACAAACCACATATTAGCCAATAAAGCAAACTGAAACTTAAGAGAAGTAAAATTATACCATGCATATTATCATTTCATAGCAGAGTAAAGAATCAATGACAAAAGAAAACACAAAATTAATGCAAATCCATAGAAACCAAACAGTACCCTTTTAACTAAACTACTAGAAATCAAGAGAATATAATACAAGCTCTATAACCACATATTAATATAATGAACTAGGGGCCGGGGGGATAGCTCAGTGGAATAAGCGCTTCCCTGGCAAGCGCAAGGGCCTGAGTTCAATCCCCGGTTCAAAAAAA
>NW_004525040.1:318545-319470 GCF_000260255.1 Octodon degus
TATATATAACTGTGTCATAAGAAGGAAATAAATAGCTGAATTCCAACATCACAAAAAGAGAGTAAATGTAAAACTAAGCTAATGGTTTTCACATATTTATTTGCCATTTGTATTTCTTCATCTGAGAAGTGTGCATGTATCTCAGATGCCTATTTTTGGATTGGGTCTTTGAATTTAGGGAGGCCTGATTTTTTTTTAATTCTTTATATGTTCTAGATATACGTCCTATGCCTGGGGTACAACTGGCTATAACTTTATCCCACGCTATGCATTAACTTTTCACTGTTAGTGATTTCTTTTGTTGTGCAAAACCTTTTCAGTAAGGTGAGATCCCATTTGTTGAATCTTTGTAGTATTTCCCAAAGTGTCTGATTTTTGTTCATGAAGACTCTACCTACACCTTTATCTTCAAGATCTCTATTTTCTCTTCAGTAGAATTAGTATTTCTCTTGTAATATTTAGATCCTTAGTCCATTTTGACTTTAGTGCACCATAAAAGGCATGGGTCTAGTTTTAGTCTTTGGATGTGGAAAGCCAGTTGTTCTAGAACCACTTATACTGCTAGTTAACTGAAAAGAAATGTTTGAATTAATATTGTTTTCGATAATATCTCTTGCCTGTATCTTTTACCTTGAGTAACTACTCTGAAGATAACAATATGCAATGCATTAGTCATTATTACTTTCCTGTTATCTTGTTTTGAAATTCTATTGTTTGTTTTACAGAGGAAAAAAACAAAAATAATGACACAGAAATTCAAATAAGATATTAGGAAGTTAACAATTGTTATTATGCTATATATTGTTATGTTCAATGCTCAAGTTATAAGATATAGGCATGCAAAATTGATCAAACAGTACCAGCACAAACTGTTCCTTTCAATGAATAGAAATTAGTATAATTATCTTAGCTATCTTTTGTGTGT
>NW_004525040.1:319570-325041 GCF_000260255.1 Octodon degus
ACAATCAGAAAAGACCTTCTTCATGCCCCAACATAGCCAGAATTTCAGAGGTCCGACAGAAGAATACAACCCTCTGTTATTAGGAAAAAAACAAATAAATATATATTTATTTATGTATCTATTTATATGTAAGTATATGTGTATATATTTATGTTTGGATGTAAATGTATGTGTATATATACATTTATATATTTTTATTTACCTCCTTTTCTTATTTCATCCACCCCACTTTTTTTTCCTTTTGAGCAGTTTCTTTCCATTTAACAATACCTGTTCTATATTTTTTGTTTTTTCTTTGTTTGATTGTTTTGTTTTGTTTTGGTACCAGGAATCAAACTTAGGGCCTTGCACTTGTCAGACAGGTGCTGTGCCAATGAGCTGTATCCCAGCCTTTAGTGTATATTTTGGATTTAGGATCTTATTTACTCTCACTTTCTTACACTATGGAGACAATACCATGTTTACACATTCACATCTGATTTATGTCACTTTTAGCCATGGTCTTTAGTTGCATTCATTTATATATAAAAGCTTCAAGTTTGTCCTTCTTAAAGCTAAGTGGTACTCCATTTTATAGAAATACCATATCATTTTTCCCCATTCCTCAGTTGTTGGGCATTAGAATTGTTTCCAAAAATTAGTTATTACACATTGTGCTGCTATAAATATGGATGTACATATATCGCTGTGGTATGATGTTTTATTTCTACTGGGAAAATACCCAGAATGGGAATAACTGAGTTGAATGGGGTCTCTAATCCTAGTTTTTTGAGGAAGCCCACATTGATCAAATTTGGGGGGGGGGGTATTCTTCTTTTTTTAAAATGAGAAAAAAAATAAAAATAACCTAACAATGTCCTTGTTGGTCCTAGAAATGAAAGCAAAGTCCAAACTCAAAACTAGAAGAAAATATAAAGATCAAAGAAGAATTCAGTGAAATTGATATGATAAAAACAAAAAAATCAATAAATAAAGGAATTAGATCTTTGAAACCATAACCAAAATAGACAACCCCTTAGTCAACATAACTAACAAAATGAGAGAAAAGATACAAAACAATCAAGTACAAATGAAAGAGATGAGGTCAGCAGTTTAGCAAAGAACACTGCTAAAATATACAATATTATTAACTACTAACAAACATGTACACCATTAAGCTGGAGTATTCATAAAAACTTAATACATTCCTAAGTATTTGTAAATTCTGAAAGTTGAAGCAAAAAGACTTGAAAACATTGGATAAGCCAATAACAAGGAAATTGAAGCAGTATTGAAAAATCTATTAATGAAGAAATGCTCAAGTCTTAATGAGATCATTAAGCCTTAACAATATAACTCCTCAATAAATTTTCAATAAAATTTAAAGGAAGTAGTTCTCACAAAGCCACTTCGGGGAACTATGACTAATCTGATTGCAAAGCCCAACAAAGAGCCAAACAAAAAGTGAACTATACACCAATTTTGTTGATTAATATGGATACAAATATTCTCTCATTAACACTGGAAACAAAATACAGTGAATAGTCAAAACAGTCACACCTCATGCAATGGGCCTCATCACAGAAACTTGAGGGTGTTTCAACACATGCTCTTCCATTAGATTTCTGTGAGATGGATATGCGGACATAAGGGACCTTTGTGCCACAAGACTAGACCTCTAGAATGCATGGTTGAAGAGTAAAAAACAGAGTCCTAGCACAGATCCGGTGAGGGTGTGGAGAGCTTCCTGCTACCCTGCGCTGGCAGAACCAGTCCCAGCCCAGGTGTAGCGTGGGCCAGACCCTCTCCAACCCCCTCGGGCTGCCCCCCAACACTCCGAAGTATCTCCTCCACCCCGCCCACCGAGTAGGAATTTCTGCTGAATTCCAGGAAGCCCCAGAACCAGTCCTAGCCCAGGTCCGGTGAGTGTGTGGAGAGCTTCCTGCTACCTTGCGCCGGCAGAACGAGTCCCAGGCCAGGCTCAACTTGGGCCGGACCCTCTCCTACCCCCTTGGGCCGAACCACACCACTCCACTGCACCTCCCCACCCAGCCTGCCAAGTAGGAATTTTGCAGTGTTCCGGAACCCCCGGGCCCAGTATTAGCCCAGGCTCAGTGTGGGAGTGGGAGAGCTTCCTCTTCCCCCTACTTCAACGTGCCCCCTCCAGGCACAGCTCAGGCCTGGAATACATGCCTGAGGGGCAACCCTGCAACTGCACTCCCTGCAGAAAGTGTAGAGGAGAGATCAACCCAGCTAGTCCAAGAGCAGAACATCGTGCCACAGGGGCACAACATATTCACCCTCAAAGGAAGCAGCGGTAAGGAGCTCAACACAGCAGCCAGACCTCAGCCAGTCGCAGCTTAATAAGTCCAATCTTGTAGAGCTGCACCTGAACTTCAGTACTTGCGAAGGTTATAACTACAGCAAAGATCTACAACAAAGATCAGAAGACAGTGCTACACAAAATGATGAGAAGGAACAAAATGCAACCGCAGATCCCAAGACAAACCATAACAAGTGCAGAGGACACTAACACAGATCAAATTGGAAATCACACAGCTGAAAGTAATGAATCAACAGCTTCTGAAATAAACAGCTGCAGAAAGATATAGAAGACCTCAGATTGGAAATGAAAAAAGAAATCCCTGAATTAATAATATGTGCACTAAATAATCAAATGCAGAAACACATGGAAGAAACCCAGTGCCCACCCAGAACAAGTGCGGAGGACACTAGCTCGGCTCAAATGCATGAATTAAGAGCGTCGATAGTAAATAAGCAACAGCAGAAAGATATAGAGGAAATCAGAGCGCAAATCTTTTCTCAAATAAAAAAGAACTCTCAGAACTCGTAGCAGATGAAGTAAAGAAGCAACTACAGAAACATAAACAGGAAACCCAATCTGAAAAAACACTGCAGTAAAACAATTTCTAACTGCTTCTAAAGAAGATATTGATAAAAAAGTAGAGGAGATTAGAAAAATGACGGATTCCCTGAATGAGCAATACAGGAAAGAAATAGATTGCATGAAGCAGAGCCAAAGAGATAGAGGAAATGAAACTCTCAATCACAAGCTTGCAAAACTGTTTAAGTGAATGTGAACACAGAGTTTCAGATCTTGAAGATAATGTTGCAGCCAGTGAAAAGGTAAGAAAAGTTCTCTTAAAAACAAAAAGAATGCATGAAACAATAATCCATCACCTGCAAGATGATGCAAAGATGAACAATGTGAGAATAATAGGCATCAATGAGAAAGAAGGAGTCAACACAATAGACATTAAAAACAATATGGGCAGAAGTAATAGCAGAAAACTTCCCAAACATGAGAAAACAATCTGATTTTCAGGAAAATGAAGCATACAGAAAGCCAAGAAACCTCAATCCAATGAAAAGCACACCGAGACATAGAATAGTCAACATCCCAGAAATTCAGCACAAGAATAATCTACTGAAAACCGCTAGAGAAAAGAAGCAGATCACATTCAAAGGAAAACCCATCAGAATTATGGCCGACATCTCTTCACAAACCATGCAGGCAAGAAGAGCATGGAGCAGAATACTTCAGGTCCTCTATGAAAACAAATTCCAGCCCAGACTGCTATACCCTGCAAAACTCTCTTTCAAGTTTCATGGAGAAGTGAAATACTTCCATGACAAAGAACAGCTAAAAAGTTTCGCAATGACAAAGCCAACCTTACACATGCTACTGAAAGACGTTCTAGAGAGGGACAAAAATGATCAGAACTCCAAGAATGAGATCGAAAGCAACCAACTAAATAGGGTAAGCAATTAAACACAGGAGAAAAAGGAATAAACAGTAACAGGTAAATAAAATGGCAACTGTACGTCAATACATCTCAATTCTAACCATCAACGTAAATGAACTCAATTCACCAATTAAGAGAAATAGACTCGCACAGTGGATTAGGAAACAAAATCCAACAATATGCTGTATACAAAAACACATTTAACTCATAAAGACATTCATAGGCTGAAAGTCAAAGGATGGAACAAAATACTACATGCCCCACCACCTCAGAAAAAAAGCAGGGGTAGCAATTCTGTTCTCAGACAGTCTCAACTTCAAACCAACAATGATCAAGTGAAATAAAGAAGGCCACTATATACCGGTTAGGGGAAAAATTCAAGAGAAAGAGGTAACAATCATAAATATGTATGCACCAAACACGGGAGCACTCAACTATATAAAGAAAATCTTAATGGACATGAAAAATCTAATATCCAGTATCACAAATTTAACATGAGACCTTAACACACCCTTATCTCCAAAAGATAGGTCAACAGGCAAAAACGTAGCAATGAAATAACAGAACGGAACCAGAGTTTGAAACAAATGGACTTGGTGGACATATACAGAGTGTTCGACTCAAACACAGCTGAATACACATTTTTGTCACCTGCACATAGGTCATTTTCTAAAATAGACCACATATTGGTCAATAGGTCATGCTTAAGTATGTGCAAGAAAACAGAAATTATCAAATGCGCATTATCTGACCCACAGTGCAATGAAACTGGAAAAAAATGACAAAAGAAACCAGAAAAAAAACTTTAAATACATGGAAATTAAATGACAACCTACTCAGCAAACAATGGATCACAGATGAAATTAATCAAGAAATTCAACAATATCTACAATTCAATGAAAATTCAAGCACAACTTATCAGAAAGTAGGGGATACAATGAAAGCAGTTCTCAGGGAAATTCATAGCTGTGAACTCACATATTAGGAAAACAGAACAGAAACAAATAAACACCCTAGTGCTGCACCTTCAAAAAGTAGAAAAGGAAGAGCAAACCAAACCCAGATAGCAAAGACGGGAGGAAATCATAAAGACCAGAGAAAAAATTAATTCAATTGAGCCAAAGAAAACAATTCAAAGAATCAAAAAAGCAAAAAGCTGGTTCATGGAAAGATTAAGTAAAATTGATAAGCCCCTAGCTAACCTCATCAAAGAGGAAAGAAAAAATTCAAATACAAGCAATAAGGAATGAAAAGGGTGTAATTACCACAGACTCTGGAAATTCAAAAGATTATAAACAGCTACTTTAAGAATCTTTACTCTCACAGAATAGAAGACACAGAAGAAATGGACAGATTCCTAGAAATATAGAAATTACCACAATTCAATCAACAAGATGTAATCACTCTCAGTAGCCCAATAACAGCCAAGGAAATACGAGATGTAATTAAAAACCTACCGGCAAAGAAAAGTCCAGGTCCGGATGGATTCACATCTGAATTCTACAAGACATTTACAGAAGATGTAGTCCCTATACTCCTCAAAATCTTCCGTGAAATTAAGAAGGAAGCAATCATCCCAAAATCTTTCCTGGAATCAAATATTATACTAATACCAAAACCAGGGAAAGATGCAACTAAGAAAGAGAACTACAGGCCTATCTCCCTCATGAACATAGATGCCAAAATCCTCAATAAAATCCTAGCAAATAGAATACAGCAAATCAT
>NW_004525040.1:325141-325668 GCF_000260255.1 Octodon degus
TGTGTGAGTTCACAGCTATGAATTTCCCTCTGAGAACTGCTTTCATCGTTTCCCATAAATTTCGAAAAGTTGTGCTTGAATTTTTATTAAATTGTAGATATTGTTGAATTTCTTGTTTAATGCATCTGTGACTTGTGGGTTACAGAGTAAGGTGTCATTTAATTTCCATGTATTTAAGGGTTTTTTCTGGCTTCTTTTGTCACTTATTTTCAGTTTCACTGCACTGTGGCCAGATAATGTGCATGGGATAATTTCTGTTTTCTTGCACATACTTAAGCATGACCTATGGACCAGTAGTATGTGGTCTGTTTTAGAAAATGACCCATGTGCAGCTGAGAAAAAATATGTATTTAGCTGTGTTTGGGTGGAACACTCTGTATACCTCCACCAAGTCCATTTGTTTCAAGCTCTGGTTCAGTTCTGTTATTTCTTTGCTAAGTTTTTGTCTCATTGAACTATCTTTTGGAGATAAAGGGGTGTTAAGTTCTCCTGTTAAAATTGTGATATTGGATATTAGATTTTTCATG
>NW_004525040.1:325768-336595 GCF_000260255.1 Octodon degus
GTATTCAAAGAGGTTGGGGTAGATATATAGTTGCATTCTCTTAATGAATAGAATGATTTGTTCTAATGATGTTTTTAAATAGGATCACAAGGCCGCATCTTGTACAGCAATTAACCACTAAGAATATATGCAGTGTACTATTTGTTGAAACTGTACTTCCGATTTGATTTGAAACTGTCTCATTGCTATCTGTTTATCAATAAAACTTAAAAAAAAGAAAAGAAATGTAGGCTCTGTCCTTCATACCCCCAAACTTTGATTAATTACTTACAGTAGCCCTGAGGATCAGTTATGTAGTCTCTTCTTCTCTTATCCCCTATATGAACTTCTTTTGTCCTTTATCCTTGTTTCCTGCTTCTAGCAATAAAAAAAGCATGGAAGCTTCATAACAGGGTTGATTTTTCTTGAGATTTTCTCAAGCTGAGGGGTCTTGATTAAGGCTTCTTCTCTGGGCATTGTTGGGCTGTAAACTAGATATGGACTCCAAGTAATCATTCATCTTTGTGCTGCTGCCTTCATGAACAGGGACAAGTTGCCATGTGCCAAAAACAGCTCCAACACGTGCTTAGAGTGATGGTTATTTATTCCCCTCCAATAACCTGTCTGGAAGTTTGGCTCACAGTGTTGCCTTTCTTTTTTTTTTTTTTTTTTTTGTGGAACCGGGGATTGAACTCACACCCTAGCACTTGCCAGGGAAGCACTTATTCCATTGAGCCATCTCCCCGGCCCCACAGTGTTGCCTTTCTTGCACCTAATTTGTACCTCTTGCCAGGTGTGAGGACCTCTTGAGTCATTTTCTAGAAATGTTTGAAGGAAAATGTATTAGTTGCTACAATACAACATGGTCTAGCAGTCACAGTTGAAGAAAGCAATACACAAACAGAAAGCTTGGGAGAAAAACTGGTGAATCAAGAATTTTGTTTTAAGGCAGACTTTTATTTGCTTATAATAATTGTTTATAGAAAGCAGCACTTTATACCACAACTATACTAGATATTCTTTTTTATTGTTTAATGGTATAATTTAGTTATACATAATAATACTATTCATCATTCGGAATTTGTACCTGTATATGATATATCTTTGTTCCTCTTTACTTCCATTCCCCTCCACTTCTTTAACTCATCTTCTGCTCCTTATTTCTTTGTTTCCATTTTATGCTTCCTTCATTTTTTCTTTTCCCTTCCTTCCTTTCCCCCTCTCAGTTCCCTAATGCCTCATTCCTCTTGAACAATTTCTTCCTATATTTACAGCAGTCCAGTTTGTAATAGCTAGGGAGAGAAAATGCCCATCACTCATTAAAGGATAAAAGAGATGTGGTTCTTTTATACAAACAAATACTGCTCAACCATAAAGAAGGGTAGACTGTAAAAATTTAATGTTAAACAGATGGACCTTGAGACCATACCCTTAAGTGAAATAAATTGGACAAATGTGTAAATATCACATTGTCTCTATGGTGAGAGAAACTGAAAGTATAAATAAGAATCAAAATATATGATAGATATTGTGAAAGAAGTATTTTAGGGATATGAACTTTGAATATCCCTTCTGGACTGTATCACTCTGTAAAAGTATTTGTCTATTACTATGTTGGGAGAGTTTTTATCTTGAGTGGATATTGGACTCTCAGATGTCTTATCTTTGCATCTCCTGAAAATAGTCATGATTTTCCCTTTAGCTTGGTGACATAAATGACAGATTATTCATTTTCAAAAGTTTTACCCTATTTTGAACACCTGGAATAATCCCTTTGAGTCAGTGTGTGAGTCCTTCAATATATTGCTACATTTCATTTGTTAATAATCTGCTGAAGCTTTTGTATGTGTTTTTGTTAGAGTTTTTCTACTGTAGTTTTCTTGTAATATTTCCTCTCATTAGGGAATTAGAGTGACTCTCCCTCATAGAATGAATTAGTTTTCCTTGTCTATTTCCTGGAAGAATTTATGGTGAATTCACCATAGTTGCAAATTATCTTATAAAGGCTGAACTTACTGCATACCTCAGATTTTGGTGAGATGGGTTTCCTTTTGGTTCTTATTAACAATATTTTTAACCATCTTGAGATTTCCCCTTGATCCATGTTTAAATGAATTTAAAATGTTTACTAGAATTCACCATAGAAATCACTATGGCTGGAGTTTTTCTTTTTAGCTCTCTATTGCTACAATTTAGCTAATCCATGTGGGTCTCTCATATGTCTTTACTGTAAATATTGTGGTTTGTAACTAAAAAGAAATTAGATTTATCTGTTTTCAATTTGGGGACTTAATTGTACACAATGTTTATTTATTATTTTTCAATATTTGTGGTATCCAAAAATCTCTTTTATTTCTGGTTTTAAATATATCAATTTCTTGACCTTCTGAAAGAACCAGATTTTGGTATCACTGATGTTCTCTATGGATATTCTACTTTCAATTTCATTGATTTCTGTGGTAATTTTTTGTATTTTTTTCTCTAGTTACCTGGATTTAGTTTGTTCTTTTGTTATAATTTCCCAAAATGAAGTATAAATTGCAGGTTTTAGATCTACCTTCTTTTACAATTGCACATATTCAGTGTTACAAATTGCCTCATGGGGGCTGAATTTACTGTATACCATAGATTTTGGTGAGATGGGTTTCCTTTCTGTTTTTCTTAACAATATTTTTAAATGTCTTGAGATTTCCCCTTTATCCATATGCATCATAAAGCAAGCTATATAGCCTCAAGATATATGCAACTTTATATCTTGTCCATGCTACTGACCTCTAGATTTATTCCATGAGAGTTCTGGGTTGTAGATTTGTAGCTTCTGTATTTGAAATTTGCAGAAGGTGTGTTTAATGACTCAATGTGTTAGGATCTGTTCTATCCCTGTGAATGTTTCTTGATAACTTCATAAATAGGTATGTTCTAAGCTTGTTGGATTAAATCTTCTCTAAATGCCAATTAGATCCAGTTGAGTGACACCTAGAGAAGTTCCTTACTAGTTGTATGTCTCCTGGAACTGTTCATTCATAACTAAAGGATGTTCAAGTCTTTAATTCCAGCATGAATAAATACATCTTTATGGTACACTTCCATTAGTTTTGTTCATGCACCTTGATATTCTGTAATTAGCTTCATGAATCCCTTTGCCTTTATGTGATGCCCTTCTTCATCATTGAAGATCTTCTTTGCTCCAAAATTTGTTTGAAATTAATCCAGTGACTGCTTGTATTTTGATTAGTATAGTGATTGTCTAAGTTCTCTACCCCAAGTTACTATTAACTTCTGTTTCATTACATTTAAAGTACTTTTTCAACTGTTCCATTTATATTTTATCTTTTTCTCACATGAAAGGAATAAAAAAATTTAAATTATTTTGCATTTTCAGAATGCAAATGTTAAGCATTTCTCCATGTGTGAATTAACAATTTCTGCTTTGTTTTTCTTTAATGTGTCTATTCATTTCATTTGCCCATTTTTTTAATTTGGTCTTTTTATTTTGGAGGAACATAATTTTTTTCATTTCTTGATATGTTGTATATATTATTTCTCTGTTTGGAGAATAGGTGACAAACTTTTGCATATTCTGTAGATTTCTTTCCATTCTGCAAGGTTTTCTTTCTCTGCAGAGATTTTTAATTTTCAACCATTCATTGATTCTCAGTATTATTCCCTGTGTAAGCAGTTTTCAGTTCAGAACATCCTTGAGATTTATAATTTCAAAGTTTTAATTTTATTTTTTAGCAGGGAAATTGTTTCTGTTTTAACATTTAACTCTTTGATATATTTTGATTTTAGTTTAGTACATAGCTAGATATATGGGTCTAGATTCAACCTTGTGTAGGTTCATAAAAAGTATTCTTAATGACATTTATTATAGAGGTTACTCTTCCCCACTTTATGTTTTTCTACTGTTCACCAAAGATCAAATAGTTGAATGTTCTTAGGGTTGCTTCTGCATCCTCTCTTCTGTTCCACTGATTCTCATGTCTATTTTTGTCCCAGTACCTTGCTGTTTTTATTAAAGTAGCTTTGTAATATCACTCTACATCTTGTATTATTGCTTTGCTCTTATTAAGGATTGATTTTAATAGTCCAGCTGTACTCCAGTTAGGATTTTAGGATTAATTTCTGCAGTTCTTGAAGAATAATGCTGGTATTTTGATTGAGATTGTGTTAACTATTCATACCTATTTTGGAAATGTGGTCATACTTGCTATATTGGATGTACCCATCCAGGAACAGAGGATAGATTTCTGATGTCCTCTTCATTTTCTGCTCCTAGACAGAAAGTCTAAAATTCTTTTGCATCTTGTTTTGTTTGAAGGTCTTTCACTTTCTTAGTTTACTTTCTAAGCATTTAATTTTTCTTGGCATTTTTTTAATTTTATGGGAAAAAAATAAAACAAAATTGAATAACAAAATAAGAGAATAACAATAGTTTATTTTCTGTATTGTACATTATTATCTTTAAAGTAGTTACCAGGGTAAAAGACATGAGCATAAAAAAATTCTTCAAAGGATATTAGCAAAAACATTTCTTTCAAATTAACTGAGAAAAGATAATAGTATAACAAACTTTTTCCTTTTCCTTTCCTTCCTTTTCTCTTTCCTCCACTCTAGTTCACTTTTCCTTTTAAATAATTTCTGGGGCAAGAGAGATAGCTCAGTACAATAAGGTCCTTCCTGGCAAGTGCAGGGTCTTGAGTTCAATCCCCAGTACTGAAAAAAAAAATGAATAATTTCTTCCCATTTCAGAATATTTTGTATATTTTGACAATATTTGCTCTTTCAGGTTCTCAAATCTGGAAGACAACATATTTACATATGTGAATCTAATTTATCTCATTTAATAGTACTGTCTTGTGTTGCATCCATTTTGTTATAAAAGCCTTAAGGTAATCCTTCTTTATGGCTGAGTAGTACTCCTCTGTATAAAAAGACAGCATCTTTTGTATCCACTCTTCAGTTTAATAGAATTTGAGTTGTTTCAAAAATTTAGCTATTACAGATTGTCATGCTATAAACATGGAGGCACATATAAAACTGTGGTGTGATGTTTTTAATTCTTCTAGGAAGATATCCAGAATGGGAATAATTGGATCAAAAAGGACCTTTAAGCCTAGTTTTATGGGGATGTCCATACTGATTCCCACAGTGCTTGCACTCCCACCAGCAGTGGAAAAGGGTTAGTTTTGTATTACAGCCTTGTCAGCAAGTGTTATTGGTTGATCTCCATTTTTTTTTTAATTTTTTAGAAAAGGGTCTACAGAGTCTCACTACTAGATTAGACTCATAGTAATTGACCTATTTACAGCCTCCCAAGAGCTGGGATTACAGGTGCACACCACCACACCCAGTCTCAACTGCCATCTCAGCATGCCCTGGGGGCAGGGCCTGCACAGCAGGCCTGGGGATCAAACCCCCAGCCCCTGAGCCTGCTTGCAAACAGTTTAATCCACTGAGTTCTTTGGCCAGTCCTTGCTTGATCTCCTGATGACATCCATTCTTTCCAGAGTAAGATGCAATTTCAGTGTTGTTTGATTAGTGATGTCGAACTTTTTTTCTTTTTCCCCCCATAATTTTATTAATAAACAAATACCAATGAGACAGTTGCAAATCAAATCGGTAGGACAGTTTCAATAATTAACACACTGCATACATTCTTCCTAGTGGTTAATTACCATACAAGAATCATTCTATTCATTAAGAGAATGTAACTATATATCTATCCAAACCACTTTGAACACACAGACACAATCGTCTTTATACCCTTCTTTTGTTAAGTACTGTTATTTGAATATTATAGGTGTGTAAACTCATCAAAATATTCCAAAAGAGTCCAGTAGCCCATAATAGCATTGGGTCTTCCACTTAACTGGCAGTGTCAGAAATTATTGACCTGAGTCCCCCACAGCTCAACATAACAGCATGGCTTTACTTCTTATACTTCGTTTTCATACTTTTCTCCTGGATGGCCAAAACCAAGGTAAATCATGACCTATGCAACAAGAGTTGTAGCTTTTGGGTCTGATAAGGTCAGTGAAATCCCCTCAGGATTTATCCTGAGATCCTGCACCTCAGATTGTAGAACCTGTGTCAGTGTCAGCCATGTGGATGAGTCACGGCCATGGTTTGGCCAATGTGCTCTCTGTGAAAGCCTGAGAGAATGTTTTCTCCCCATGTGCCTCTCCATAGGCACACTCTACATCACTGATCACTTTCCTCTTTGGCCCCATAACCTCCTTGATCAGAAAATTTGGGACAATACCGAGTTACATGATGTTACAGTACAAGTTCTCATATGTCCTGAGTCTTAATTGACCTTAAAGGCTAGGGCCAAAATGTTGGCTTTACTTGCAGCCCTCCTTTCTCTCTAATTTTGGTCCACAAACTTAGGTTGTTAACCATCCAGAAGACAAGCTTATTGTTATTCCCATACAATTTAGGCTGTTAAGCTTAACCTCACTATCTGTATGCATATCAAACATCTTAGGCATAATATGGAAAAGGTACTTTTCATCAAGTATTGATATGTTGAAATTTAAGTCCCTACAGAATATGATAAAGAAAAACATTTAAAAATTAGAATATATTTTTAAAATAGGCATAATTATATACTTCTTATGTTTACACATAAGTCCAAAAATCTCACCATATACAACCATGAAGCAGGAAAGTCCCACATTATTTCTTTTGCTTTCTCTTGTTTTCATTCACCACCCCCTTCTTCTTGAACAACCACCTACCCAAGAGACATCATAGCAGCAACTGGCATGTCATCACAAGCAGCCCATATTCAGAAGACCAGAATGACAGGCATTCCAAGCATGAAACTGCTATTACAAATTACCATGTGCAGTGCAGTAGCTCAGTTCATAGGTATCAGTATATATAGTTAGTCAGGTTGAGAATCTCTCCAATTTTCTGCTAGATTAAAAAATCTTCTGAAGATTCTCAGGAACATTGCCTTGCCCATCTTCTACATATAACTGTATGGCTTGACTTGTTCATGTTTCCTACCTCTCCTCCTTTCCCTCTCTTGATTAGTTAGTCCTAGAGATCCTGCTTTCCTTTTACCTGTATTATACCATTCTATTTGTATTTCTTCTTTTGAGTTCTTATACGAGGGAGACTATGAGATATTTACACATGTGTGTCTCATTTATTTCACTTATAAGTATATGTTGAAGTAGCATCCACTTCAATATAAAGGCTTGGAGTTTATCGTTCTTAATAGCTGAATAATACTCCATTGTGTAAAAATACCACATCTTTTACAACCATTCTTCAAGTGATGGGCATCTTGCTTGTTTCCAAGATTTAGTTATCACAAATTGTGCTGCTATAAACATAGGCACACATATATCATTATGATATGATGTTTTCAGATCCTTTGGGAAAACTCCCAGTAGAGGAATAGCGGGATGAAAGGGGATTTCCAGTCCAACTTTTCTAAGGAGTCTCCATATTGATTTCCATACTGGTTGCACCAATCTACATTCCCACCAGCAGGGTGGAGGGGTCCCTTTTTCCCCACAGCCTCTCCAACATCTGTTCTTGGGTGATTTCTTTATGATAGCCATTCTTTCTGGGGAGAGATGGTATCTCAGTGTTGTTTTAATTTGCATTTCGCGGATGCCTAGGGATGTGCAGCATTTTTTCATATATTTATTCGCTTGTTTAATTTCTTCCTCTGAGAAGTGTGTGTTTATCTCAGATGCCCATTTCTGGATTGGGTCTTTAAATTTTGGGCCCTAGTGTTTTTTTAGTTCTTTATAGATTCTAGAGAGCAGATCTTTGTCTGAGTACTTATTTGTCATGATTTTTTTTCTAAATTTGTGGGTTGCCTTTTCACTTTGTTGGTAATTTCCTTTGACATGAAAAAACTTCTCAGTAAGAGAATGTCCCAGTTTTTAATTCTTTCAACTGTTTCCCTTGCGATTTGATTTCTGTCCATGAAACCTTTACCTACCCCTATGTTTTCAAGAGTTCCGCGCACTTTCTTTGCCAGGAGACTTAGTGTCTCTGCTTTGATGTTTAGATCTTTAATCCATTTTGACTTTAGTTTAGTGCATGGTGATAGACCAGGGTCAAGTTTGAGTTTTCAGATCATAGAGAGCCAGTTTTTCCAGAACCATTTGTTAAAGAGACTATCTTTCTTCCAGTAAGTATGTTTGGCCCCTTTGTCAAAGAAAAAGTGGCTGGGTGTGTTCGTAGGGGCTTCAGCATCTTCCAGTTTTTCCATTGATCCTCAGGCCTATTTTGTTGCCAGTACCATGCTGATTTTATCACAGAAGTCTTGTAGTATAATTTCAAGTCGGGAAAGGTAATGCTTCATGCCTTGTCTTTATTGCCCAGGATTGCCTTTGCTATTCTAGGTATTTTCTGGTTCCACATAAATTTTAGGTCTGATTTCTCTAGGTCTTTGAGGTATGTTGGTGGTAGTCTGATAGGGATTGCATTAAATCTGTACAGCAATTTTGGGAGTATGGTCATCTTCACAATGTTGGTTCTTCCTATGCAGAACCATGGAATATCTTTCCATTTTCTGAAATCCTCTACAAATACTCTTTTCAGAGTACTGTAATTTTCCTCAAAAAGATCTTTTATTTCTTTAGTTAGATGAATTCCAAGGTACTTCATTTTGGTCAGTGCTATTGTAAAAGGTATTGTTTCCATAATTTCCCTCTAAGTGTGTTTGCTGTCTGTGTAGAGGAATGCTATTGACTTTTGGGTATTGGCTTTATAACCTGCTATGCTACTGAATATCTCTATTAATTCTAGTAGCTTCTTGGTGGAGTTTTTTGGGTCTTCTAAGTAAAGTATCATGTCATCTGCAAATAAATATAATTTAAATTCTTCTTTGCATATTCTTATTCCTCTTATTTCTTTCTCTTGTCTAATGGCTGTGGCTAACAATTCCAGAACTATACTGAATAGGAGTGGTGATAGAGGACATCCTTGTCTTGTAGCAGATCTAAGAGGAAAAGATCTCAGTTTTTCCCCATGTATGATTAAGATAACTGTTGGGTTTTCATAAATGGCTTTTACCACCAGATTGAAGTAGGGGTCATGTATTCCAATTTTCTGTAGGACTTTTAAAATGAATGAGTGTTGGACTTTGTCAAAAGCCTTTTCTGCATCAGCGCAGATGATCATATGGTTTTTAGTTTTTGCTCTATTGATATAGTGTATTATATTTATAGATTTTCTAATATTGAACCATATTTGTATCACTGGGGTGAATCTTATCTGGTCGTGGTGTATGATCTTCTTAATGATTTGCTATATTCTATTTGTTAGTATTCTATTGAGGATTTTGGGATCTTTGTTCAAGAGGGAGATCGGCCAGTAGTACACTTTCTTTATTTTTTAAATTTATTTATTTTTTTTTCCAAAATTTTATTGATAAACAGCAATGAGACAGTTTCAAATCAAATCAGAAGTACAGTTTCACCAAATAACACACAGCATATATTCTTCTAAGTGGTTAATTGCTGTACAAGATTCAGACTTGAGATCCTATTTAGAAACACCATTAGAACAAATCATTCTATTCATTAAGAGAATGCAACTATATATCTATCCCAACCACTTTGAATACACAGATACAAAATGGATGAATATCTGTATACCCTAATTATTTTAAGTTCTGTTATTGAATATTATAGGTGTATAAACTCAGCAAAATATTCTAAAACAGTCCAGTAGACCATAATAGCATTGGAACTTCTGTTTAACTGGCAATGTCAGAAATTACTGACCTGAGTCCTGACAGCTCAACATAACAGCATGGCTTCACCTCCTATATTTTGTCTTCATACTTTTCTACTGCATGGATAAGACAAGGTAAAGCAGGACCTGTGAAATAAGAGTTGTAGCTTTTTGGTCTGGGAAGGTCAGTGAAATGCCCTCAGGATTTGTCCTGAGATCCTGTACCTCAGATAGTAGAACCTTTGTCAGTGCAGCCATGTGGATGAGTCATGGCCATTGTTTGGTCAATGTGCTCTCTGTGAAAGCCTGAGAGAGTGTTTTCTCTCCATGTGACTCTCCTTAGGGCCACTCTACACCATCGATCACTTTCCTCTTTGACCCTATAATCTTCTTGATCGGAAAATTTGGGACACTACCGAGGTACATGACATTACAGTACAAGTTCTCATATGTCCTGAGTCTTAACTGACCTTAGAAGGTTAGGGCCAAAATATTGGCTTTCCTTGTATCCCTCCTTTTTCTCTAATTTTGCTCTGCAAACTTAGGTTGTTAACCATCCAGAAGACAAGCTTATTGTTATTATCAAACGATTTAGGCTATTAACCTTAACCTCACTATCTCATTGCATTTCAAACATCTTAGGCATAATAAGAAACAGGTATTTTTCCTCAAGTATTGATATGTTGAAATTTAAGTCCCTACAGAATATGATAAAAAAATTAAAAATTAGATTATATTTTAAAAACAGGATGAATTCTATACTTCTCATGTTTGCACATATGTCCAAAAATCTCAACATATACAAACTTGAAGCAAGACAGTCCCACAATATTCCTTTTCCTGTCTCTTGCTTTCATTCACCACCCCATTCCTCTTGAACATCCACCTACCCAAGAGACATCATAGCAGTAAACGGAATGTCATGACAAGTCGCCCATATTCAGACTATCAGAATGACAGACACACCAAATATGAAACTACTGTTACAAATTACCATCTGCAGTGCAGTAGCTTAGTTCACAGGTATCAGTATATATATAGTTAGTCAGGGTGAGAATCTTTCCAATTAACTGCTAGATTAAAAAATATTCTGAATATTCTCAGGATCATTGCTTTGCTCATCTTTTAGATATAACT
>NW_004525040.1:340858-345721 GCF_000260255.1 Octodon degus
CTCTTCTTGCCTGCATGGTTTGTGAAGAGAATTCAGCCGTAATTCTGATGGGTTTTCCTTTGAATGTGATCTGCTTCTTTTCTCTAGCGGCTTTCAGTAGATTATTCTTGTGCTGAATCCTGGGATATTGACAATTATATGTCTCGGTGCGTTTTTCATTGTGTTGAGGTTACTTAGCGTTCTGTATGCTTCAGTTACCTGAATGTCAGATTGTTTTCTCATATTTGGGAAGTTTTCTGCTATTACTTCTGCCCATATTTTTTAATGTCATTTGTATTGACTCCTTCTTTCTCATTGATGCCTATTAGTCTCACATTGTTCATCTTTGATTCTTCTTGCAGGTTATGGATCATTCTTTCCTGCATCTTTGTTGTTTTTAAGAGATCCTTTCTTACCTTTTCACTAGCTACACCAGCATCTTCCAGATTTGAAATTCTGTCTTCACTTCCCTTAAACGTTTTTGCAAGTTTGTGATTGAGATTTAATTTCCTCTATATCTCTTTGATTCTGCTTCATGCGATCTATTTCTTTCTTGTATTGCTCATTCAAGGATTCTGTCATTTTTCTAATCTCCCCTATTTTTTATCAATATCTTCTTTAGAAGCAGTTATAAATTCTTTTACTGAAGTGTTTTTTTCAGATTGGGTTTCCTGCCTATGTTTCTGTCGTTGCTTCTTTACTTCAGATGCTATGAGTTCTGAGAATTCTTTTTTTATTTCAGAGAAGAATTGTATTCTGAGTTCCTCTATATCTTTCTGCTGTTGGTTATTTACTATCGACGCTATTAATTCATGCATTTGAGCAGAGCTAGTGTCCTCTGCACTTGTTCTGCATGGGCATTGGGTTTCCTCCATATGTTTCTGCATTTGATTCTTTACTGCAGATGTTATTAATTCAGGGATTTTGTTTTTATTTCCAATCTGAGTTCCTCTATACCTTTCTGGAACTGTTTTTTTCTTTTTATTTCAGAAGCCATTTTTTCATTGCTTTCAGCTGTGTGTTTCCCAATTTGTTCTGTGTTAGTGTCCTCTGCACTTGTTACTGTTGGGCTTGGGTTCTGAGGTTGCATTTTGTTCCTTCTGCTCCTGGACTAGCTGGCTGGTTCTATCCTCTACCCTCTGCAGAGGATTGCAGCTGCAGGGTTTCACCCCAGGCCTGTACACCAGGCCTGAGTTGAGTCTGGAGGGGACAAGATGGAGTAGGGGGGAGAGGCAGCTCTCCCACACACTCACTGGACCTGGGCTAGTACTGGGTCTGGGGGTTCCTGGAACACAGCAGAGATTCCTACTCGGTGGGCAGGGTAGGGGAGGTGCTTGGAGTGGTTGGGTGCATCCCAAGGGGGTGGAAGATGGTCTCACCCCCGCTGCGCCTGGGCTGGGACCAATAATATGTCCCACCGGCACAGGGTAACAGGAAGTTCTCCCACACACTCCCCGGACCTGCGCTAGGACTGGGTCTGGGGGTTCCCGGAACGCAGCAGAAGTTCCTACTGGGCGGCCGGGGTTGGGGAGGTGCTCGGAGTAGTTGGGGGTATCCCAAAGTTTTGGAAGATGGTCTCACCCCTGCTGTGCCTGGGCTGGGACCATTAATAGGTCCCGCTGGTGCAGGGTAGCAGGAAGCTCTCCCACACACTCACCAGACCTGGGCTAGGACTGGGTCCCAATCTTTTTTTCATATATTTATTTGCCATTTGTATTTCTTCAGTCAAGAAGTGCATATGCATCTCAGATACCCATTTTTATACTGTATCTTTGAGTTTGTCACTCCTAAATTTTTTCAATACTTAACATGCTCTAGGTATAAATCTTTTGCCTGAGGGCCAAGTGACTAAAACTTATTTCCTAGCTGTGTATTTCTTTCAATCTGTTGTTATTTTTTGTTGTTTTGCAAAAGCTTTTTAATAAAATGAGATCCCAGTTGTTGATTCTGCTGTATATTTCCTGTGAAAATTCTGTTTTGTTTATGAACTCTGGCTATATCTTTGTCATAAAGATTTCTGCCTATTTTTCTCTTGCAGTATACCTAACAATTCTGTTTTAGTATTTATATCTTTCATGTATTTTGACTTTAGTACATAGTAACAGACATGGGTCTAGTTTTAGTCTTCAGCCGATGTAAAGCAGTTTCTCCATCACCATTTAGTAAAGAGGCTTCTCTCTTTCAGGATGTTTGGCTCCTTTTTCAAAGATAAAGTAGGTGAGTGGGTTTGGAGTTGAATATTTTCTGATCTGTTCCATGGATATGCAAGTCTTTTTTTGCCAGTACTATGCTAACTTTATCACAGAAGTTTTTCAGCATAATTTCAAGTCATAGATTGTGACACCCTTGCTTTTGTTGCCCTGAATTTCTTTTGATATTCTAGGTCTTTTCTGGTTCCAAATGAATTTGAAGGCTGTTTTCTCTAGTTCTGTCAGGTATGTCCATGGTATTTTTGCCAGAATTGTATGAAATCTGTATAGCCATTTCAGTAGTTTGTCCAATTCACTATACTGCTTCTTATCCATAAGCAAGGTGTATATTTCCATTTTCTCTTTTGTTTTGTTTTGTTTCTATGGTACCAGGGATCAAACTCAGGACCTTGTGCTTGCCAGGCAGGTACTTATGCTGCTGAGCTATTTTTCAGGCCCTATTTTCCTTTTCTGATAACCTTTTCTGTATCCTTTTTCAGAATACTGTAATTTTCAATGTATAGATCTTTCAATTCCTTTGTTAGACTGATTCCTAAGTACTTTTTACAAAGTCAGAACTGAAAAAAATAGTATCTTTGATCTACACAAACATCAAATTCACTGAGAGAAAGGCTAGGGAAATCACACAATTCACAGTAGCATCTTTCTATTATTATTAATGGTACTTTGTCTTAGTTTCTTTTACAGTTAGTTCATTACTAGTGAATAGAAAGGCTATTGATTATTGTTATTTTGCATACTGTTACATTACTGAATTGGGTATTAATTCCAACAGTTTTTGCAGCTTTGGGTCTACTATCTACAAGATGAAGTCTTAATAAAGACAAATTGACTTCTTCCTTTCCCACATGTATCCTTCTTTCTCTTGCCTAATTGTTCTGGCTAATATTATGAGTAATATTTTTTGAGGATACTGGATATCCTTGTCTTGCACCTGATTTTTGAGGGAAAGCTTTTAGTTTTACCCCACTTAGGATGTTGGAAGAAGGTTTCTCATAATGGGTTTTTGTCAAATTGAGATAATATCCTTGCATATCTATTCTTCAGAGTTTTATCATAAAAATATGTTAGATTTTGTCAAAGGCTTTGTCTGTATCTATGGACATGACTGTGTGAATTTTTTTCTTGATTCTGTTTTTATGAGCTACATTTACTGATATATGTACTTGATGACATCTTCATCTGGGTTGAACCCTACCTTGTCATGATGTAGGATTTTTTGATGACTTATTGCATTTTATCTACCAATATTTTTTGAAGATTTTTGCATCCACATTTCTTAAAAGGATTGGTTTTGTTTGGTTTTGTGTTTGTTTTTGTTTTGTTTTGTGGAATCTGTGATTGAACTCAGGCCTTTGCACTTGCCAGGGGCGCTAAGCACTTATTCTACTGAGCCATCTCACTAGCCCTAAAGGATTGGTTTATTATTCCATTTATTGGTTGGATCTAGTCTGATTTTGGAATCATAATAATGTTCAAATTTCAATTGTACTGATTTTTCCTGTTATCAACGTAGAACAGAAAGATGTAAGTATATCCTGCAGTGAATGCAAAATTGAGTATTTCATAATTTTTTTCCATGCTTTGGAATTCATGTTGTTAGGTACACATTCATTTATATTTTAATGTATTATTTAAAAGTTTGGCTTTCATTACTGTGAAACAGACCTGTAGATGTAGGGAAATGTTGAGCAGTTAAGTACACTGTATATAATACTAAAGTTTAAAACTGGGATATTCCATTTGCATTATTTACCTAAGGCTTCCATTCTTTCATTTTTCCAAGCATTTTTCTTTTGCAAAATATATTGTAGAAAATTCCTTAATTAACCATGTCACTCTGACTGCTTAGATAAATATTTTATGAAATTATTGGCATGGTTGAATTGAGACTAATTATTTTTTATTTTTAGAGTTTTAACTACGTTTCTGAATGTGTGTGAGTATATGTGTGTATGTATGCCCACATATGCACTTCACTTTCTAGTCTACTCTGAGCGATTGCATATTTTTATTAATCTAACCTATCAGGGTCAGGGAGATGGTTCAGTGGAATAAGCACCTCCATAGCAAACGCGAGGGCCTGAGTTCAATCAAAAAAGTTCCAACAAAAAAAAATCTAACTTATCATTAGACAACTTTTTGACATTATTTTGAATTATATTTTACATGTGTGCACTATGGAATATATATTTTTTTCAAAATTTTATTGATAAAAAGATAGAAATGAGACAGTTTCAAATCAAATCAGTAGTTCAGTTTCAATGATTAACACACTGCATATATTCTTCTTAGTGGCTAATTGCTGTACAACATGCGGACTGGAGCCCCTATTTACAAACACCATTAGAAAAAATCATTCTATTCATTAAGAGAATGTAACTATATATCTATCCTAACCACTTTGAATACACAGATACAAAATGAACATTCATCTATATACCCCTTTTTTTCTAAGTTCCCTTATTTGAATATTATAGGTGTGTAAACTCAGCAAAATATTCGAAAAGAATCCAGTAGCCCATAATAGCATTGGCTCTCCTGCTTAACTGGCAATGTCAGAAATTGTTGACCTGAGTCCCCCACAGCTCAACATAACAGCATGGCTTTACTGCCTACATTTCGTCTGCATACTTTTCTACTGGATGGTGAAGACCAAGGTAAAGCAGGACCT
>NW_004525040.1:346217-346705 GCF_000260255.1 Octodon degus
AAGCTTAACCTCACTATCTCTCTGCATTTCAAACATCTTGGGCATAATAAGGAATAGGTGTTTTTCATCAAGTATTGATATGTTGAACTTTAAGTCCCTACAGAATATGATAAAAAAATTTAAACATTAGATTATATTTTAAAAATAGGATAAAGAATTCTATACTTCTCATGTTTGCACATAAGTCCAAATATCTCACCATATACAACCTTGAAGCACAACAGTCCCACAATATTCCTTTTCCTATCTCTTGCTTTCATTCACCAACCCATTCCTCTTGAACATCAAACTACCCGAGAGACGACATAGCAGTAACTGGCATGTCATGAAAAGCAGCCCTTACTAAGAATACCAGAATGACAGGCACTCCAAACATGAAACTCCTATTACAAATTACCATTTGCACTGCAGTACCTTAGTTCACAGGTATCAGTATATATAGTTAGTCAGGGTGAGAATCTTTCCAATTAACTGCTAGATTAAAAAAT
>NW_004525040.1:348638-350268 GCF_000260255.1 Octodon degus
GCTTCTTGGTGGAGTTTTTTGGGTCTTCTAAGTAAAGTATCATGTCATCTGCAAATAAAGATAATTTAACTTCTTCTTTGCCTATTCTTATTCCTGTTATGTCTTTATCTTGTCTAATGGCTGTAGCTAATGATTCCAGAACCATATTGAACAGGAGTGGTCATAGAGGACATCGTTGGCTTGTACCCGAAGTAAGAGTAAAAGATTTCAGTTTTTCCTCCTTTAGGAGTATGTTACCTGTTGGGTTCTCATAAATGGCTTCTACCAGATTGAAGTAGAGGCCATCTATTCCAATTTTCTGTAGGACTTTGAACATGAATGAGGGTTGGACTTTGTCAAAATCCTTTTCTGCATCAATGGAGATGATCATGTGGCTTTCAGTTTTCGCTCTATTGATATAATATATTACACTGATAGATTTTCGAATATTGAACCATCCTTGCATCCCTCGGATGAATCCTACCTGGTCATGGTGTATGATCTTCTTGATGATTTGCTGTATTCTATTTGCTAGGATTTTATTGAGGATTTTGGCATCTATGTTCATGAGGGAGATTGGCCTGTAGTTCTCTTTGTTAGTTGCATCTTTCCCTGGTTTTGGTATGAATATAATATTTGCCTCCAGCAATGATTTTGGCAGGATTGCTTCCTTTTCAATTTCATGGAAGAGTTTGAGGAGTTATAGGTACTACATCTTCTGTAAATGTCTTGTGGAATTCAGCGGTGAATCCATCCGGACCTGGACTTTACATTGTCGGTATGTTTTTAATTACATCTCGTATTTCATTCGCTGTTATTGGGCTATTAAGAGTGGATACATCTTGGCGATTCAGTAGTGGTAATTAGTACCTTTCTAGGAATCAGCCCATTTCTTCTGTGTCTTCTGTTCTGTGAGTAAATATTTTCAAAGTAGCTATTGGTATCTTCTGAATTTCCACTAGGTCCATGTAATTATACCCTTTTCATTCCTTATTGCTTGTATTTGAATTTTTTCTTTCCTCTTTTTGATGGAGTTAGCTAGGGGCTTATCGATTTTATTTAATCTTCCAAAGAACCACCTCTTTGCTTTTCTAATTCTCTGAATTGTTTTGTTCATCTCAATTGAATTAAATTCTGCTCTAATCTTTATGATTTCCTCACGTCTTGGGCTCTGGGAGTGGTTTGCTCTTCCTTTCCTAGTTGTTGAAGATGCAGCACTAGGGTATTTATTTGTTCCCATTCTGCTTTCCTAATGAGTGAGTTCACAGATATGAATTTCCCTCTAAGAACTGCTTTCATCATATCCCATAAATTACAATAAGTTGTGCTTGAATTGTCATTGAGTTATAGATATTGTTGAAATTCTTCTTTAATTTCATCTGTGACCCATTGGTTGCTGAGTAGGGTGTCATTTAATTTCCATGTATTTACAGTTTTTCCTGGTTTCTTTTGTCATTTCCCGTTTCATTGCACTGAGGTCACATAATGTCCATGGGATAATTTCTGTTTTCTTGCATATGCTTAAGCATGACCTATGGACCAGTATGTGGCCTATTTTAGAAAATGACCCATGTGCAGCTGAGAAAAATGTGTATTCAGCTGTGTTTGGTTGGAACAATCTGTATACATCCACCAAGTCCATTTGTTTCAA
>NW_004525040.1:350553-351174 GCF_000260255.1 Octodon degus
CTTTGACTTTCAGCCTATGAATGTCTTTATGAGTTAAATGTGTTTCTTGTATACAGCATATTGTTGGATTTTGTTTCCTAATCCACTGTGCCAGTCTATTTCTCTTAACTGTTGAATGGAGTCCATTTACATTGATGGTTAGAATTGAGATGTATTGACTTACGGTTGAAATGTTATTTACCTGTTATCATTTCCTGCTTTTACTACTGTGTTTAATTGCTTATCCTATTTAGTTGGTTGCTTGTGATCTCATTCGTGGAGTTCTGATTGTTTTGGTCACTCTAGAGAACATATTTCAGTACCCTGTGTAACGTTGCCTTTGCCATAGCAAAATTCTTTAGCTGTTCTTTCTCGTGGAAGTATTTCACTTCTCCATCAAACTTGAAAGAGAGTTTTGCAGGGTATAGTAGTCTGGGCTGGAATTTGTTTTCAGAGAGGACTTGAAGTACTTGAAGTACTCTGCTCCATTCACTTCTTGCGTGCATGGTTTGTGAAAAGAAGTCAGCCGTAATTCTGATGACTTTTCTTTTGAATGTGATCTGCTTCTTTTATCTAGTGGCTTTCAGTAGATTATTCTTCTGCTGAATTTCTGGGATCTTGACTATTATATGTCTCGGTGTG
>NW_004525041.1:0-1032 GCF_000260255.1 Octodon degus
GTCTCATTTCTGGAGTTCCCAGAGGAACCACTGATCTGATGACCAGGCCAAACAGCACTACGATTAGTCTCCCTTCTGTGTGTTCAAGCATTCTCCTCACCTTGTAATTTTTAACTGTTTTTCAAAATGCACTATTTGGGTTATACACCAACCACCAAATTGATCTAGATACCAATCTACAGCTCAGCAGCTCTTGAAGGCCAAGTGTCCCACACCCAAGTCCCACCTCAGGACTAACAGTGAGTTGGTTTATTGTTTACAGTAAAAAAGCTGAGTACTATTGCACAGGTGTACCAAAAACTGCCTCCGTGGAAACAGAATCTATTTATATTAAGTAAGACCTGGCTGCACACTGAGTCTGCATATGTACAGCACGATGCGTGCACACTGTAACCATCCCATGGAGACAATTTTTGGCACTCAGGACCACAGAGCTGCAACATTTGCCACATGGGAGGAAGGTGGAGAATGGAGAGGAGGAGGAAGTGAGGTGAAGGGTGTTTGGTTCACTTCTGGCTACAGAGCTGATGGGAGAGCCAGTCCAATTCCTCGTAGAGCCCATTCCCACTGGGGGTACAGGTGGTCTGCATGTACTTGTTCCTGTGGCGTAGACATCACATCCTCAGCTTCCCTGTGATTTCATCTGCATTCATAGCACTGGGGAGGTCCTACTTGTTGGCAAACACAAGGAGGACAGCATCCCCTAGCTCGTCCTCAGCCAGCATCCTA
The DNA here is from genome assembly GCF_000260255.1 of Octodon degus. NCBI lineage: Eukaryota > Metazoa > Chordata > Mammalia > Rodentia > Octodontidae > Octodon > Octodon degus. The sequence goes on from NW_004525041.1 coordinate 730, forward strand.
ATGAGCTCCTCACAGGCTTCATTCACACACTCTCTCATTGCCGTGCACCACAAAGCTCAAGCCTTGGGTTACAGAAGTAATGGGGCCACAGTGGTTGAATTTTGTCCTGACCACCCACATTCCCATGGTGAAGCTCATGTTCTTGTCTTCAACAGCCTCCACGTTGAAACCTATGGTAGGAATAGTGGTCACAATTACACCAAGCTTCAGTTTGTAAAGAATCCTCATCTCTCTGGCAGAGTCCACGCCAACTATGAGATTACACATCTCCTTCTTGCCAAAAAGGCCCTTGAAGAGGTTTGT
>NW_004525041.1:14546-16138 GCF_000260255.1 Octodon degus
GTACAGCAATTAACCACTAGGAAGAATGTATGCAATGTGTTAATTATTGAAACTGTCCTACCAATTGTGTTTGAAACTGTCTCATTGCTATTTGTTTCTCAATAAAATTATGGAAAAAAATAACACAACGTGTTATTGTTTTTATTCCACAAGAAATGGAATAAAGAAAAGAAAAGAAATTTTCATAAACAACTTAAGTATAATTGTTAAGAACATGTGTATTAAGTTCACGTAAGTGGAATAAAAGATTTATGAGTGAAAAAAATGAAGGACCATTTTGTATCTGTATATACAAAATAGATGGGATAGACACACTGCTACTTTCTCTTAACTCAATGAAAAGAAAGATTTGTACTAATAGTGTTTTGACAGGATATCATGTTGTATCTCGTACTGTGAATAACCACAAGAGAACAGTACACTGTTTATTAATTATTGTAACTGTGCTACTAATTAGTTTTGCAATTGTCTCGTTATTTCTTTCTCAATAAAATTAATTAAAAAGACTAGCTGTATAAGAATGATAGATACATCATCTATTTTTTCAAATCTGCTTCTCAGATAAACAGATATAGTTATAAAATGAGATATATGATTGAATATTACATGTTTTCAAGAAAAACGTCTTTATTTTTCTGTCTGTAATCTTAAGAATGGGTTCCAATTTAAATTTCATCATTGTAAATTTCATTATGTCTTTAGGAAGTAATTCTAGGAAAAGCTCAAGTTAATATGTAATTCTTTATATACTTCAAATATTTGTAGGTAAATTTAAGTTGTATATCAGTGCTTACATGATGCCTAAAGTTTACAGGGTACTTCTGACAGTCCTATCAAATGTATGCTGCTCAATCTCTTCACACATGAACTTGCAGTCCCCTCATTTGTGTTGTGGTCTAAATGAGATATAAAGGTTTGACTACATCAAAACGATGACTTTTATTCCACTTTGATGTTGCTCAATTTATTATCTAATCTGAAATATCATTTCCATCATCTTCTGCCTGTGACTTTGTCTTTTAAGGTTTACATGAAATATTACCTTCCTTTATCCCATAAGACTAATATCTAAAGAAAAAGGTCTGTGAACATGTAGGAAAAGAAACACTGGTCATCAGGAACCTGAATAGACCGTTGAGAGAGAAGTCATTTCAGGGAATGCAGAAATTGAACTTTGTTTCCAGTCTCCTTGCAACGTGTGTGCTTGAAGGGCTGGGAGTCTCTTAGGAGCACTAGCATTTTTTTATCATTACTGTTTGTGCTTTAGACTATTTTCAGCTGCTCATCTTTATTTCGTTTTGCTTATTCTTTTAGGACAAGTCTATGATGGCTCAATTGTGAAAAATGGATAAAACATACCAATTGCTCAGCGCTACACAGCTCCATCTTGCTGAGATACACAAGATGATGCTGGAATGGATTAAAGGACAAAAAGGCCACATGGTATTAGAGGAAGTGGCTGCTGCTGATTCATTTCATGGAATCTGCTTCTGAGTCCCCATGGCCCAGATTCCAGCAGGGACCTGAGAGAAAAGGCTGACTGACTCCTAATGCCTCAGTCAACAGCGAGCTGTTGCTGGGCCTTGGGAGCA
>NW_004525041.1:17008-17863 GCF_000260255.1 Octodon degus
GTTTAGTTTTATATCTTTTTTGTTAACTGATAATCCTTCAGAGAAAATGATAACAGCTGCTTGTTTGTCAGATAACAGCAGAACCACTCTGGGCAAGAAGACAAAATGTAAGCACATGGATAAGGAGGGGAAAATATGGTGTCTATTTTGATCTGAAAGGGCAAGGAGGGCTGCAGAAGAGCATTGAGAGCTATAAGGTTCTGAAATTCCTGCTCCTGGGAGCAGAACCCATAGTTCTGAACTGAATGGATAAGTTGAGCATCTATAGTAACACCTACCAAGAGATTTAGTCAGGCAGTTATATGAGATGTGCCAATAGCTATGATTCATTCATTCCCAAATAAATGCATTTGCCTAGAGTGACCAGGCAGATAATGGAAATGAATGGAAGGGCTGAAATTGAAATGTGCCAGATAGAATGAGCATGTCCTGTTAAGAGGAGAAAGCCACTTGCCCTGAGGTCACTGTGGTCATGTTGGGATGATCACCTAAATTCTCTGATTTTCAAGAACCAGAAGTCTCTTTTACTCTTAGCCAATTAAGAATACAAAGAAAAAGAGATACATTTACAATGACAAAAGCTAAGTGTTTAAGAGGGGAGTAATAAAAATATACTACAAATTTAGAAATACAGCTTAGAGCAGAAAACATGATCTTCAAGGAGATTATGGGGCCACAGAGGAAAGTGATTGATGATGTAGAATGTGCCTGAGGGGAGTCACATGGAGAGAAAATATTCTCACAGGCTTTCACAGAGAGCAAATTGTTCAAGCAATAGCCGTGACTCATCCACATGGTTGATACTGACAAATGATCTACAAACTGTGGTACAGGGTTTCAGATTAAATCCTAAGG
>NW_004525041.1:20928-21702 GCF_000260255.1 Octodon degus
TTCTAGGAGGAAACAACCTTTGTTCCAAGTTTTGAGAGAAATGTTTATTGTGAACAGGTGGGAATATTGGACAAATCAGCAGAATCATTTATTCTACTGAAGAGAATTATTTCAAGGGATGGCTCACTGCATTTCTGCCAGTCTTTATCTAGCTCATTTCTCCATCGAGCTCTGGCTAAATCATACAGTTAAGTGACTTCTGTGTTGCTCAAGTGCCATGGTCTCCATTGAGGAAAACTATGAAAACATTATGATATGTGAAAAAATTACCATGTCTCTTAAGTACTTAACTACATGCCAAAAATATTAAATCAGTTATTTCTTATTTTTTAATTTTTAAAAGAATTTCATTTTTTAAAGAGGACAAATAAGAACTATAACAAAAATTGTGATACGGAATTGCATTTAACAAAATAATATGAATTTCACAAGTATTTGTTGTAATAGATAGCGTTGTCTTCCAACCAGTTATACATATTACCAGATATAGATAGATAGATAGATAGATAGATAGATAGATAGATAGATAGATGTAAAGTTGGAAGAAGGAAGAAAAAAAGAAATATAAACGAAATTAAGAGGAAAAGGTAAAATGCATTGAAAAAGAGACAAAGCAAAGTATTATTTGCTCCTTTCCATAAACCAGCAGATATAAATGGTACAGTTGTCCAAACCATCCTGCTTACATATGAAGAAAAATATCTTCCCCACTCTCTCTTGTCCTTCTCAACTCAGTAACTTCTTCATTTTGAATAATTTCATTTCCTTTTCCCA
>NW_004525041.1:22660-23697 GCF_000260255.1 Octodon degus
ATCATCACACAGCTCTGGTAGCTAGAAAGCTGCTTACAGTGTACCCACAGGACCTACCTATATCTGCCCACACTGATCAGTACACTTTCCTCCAAAGTTCTGGTGCTGACGATCCCCTTGCCGTCACTCCTGATTTCCAACCTCCCAATAAATGCATCAGTGGTTCCCTTAACTCTTCTAACATGGAGGATTCTAGATGTCGCCATCATCCTGAGTGCCCTTTCCTAGTCACAAAGTACGGTTGTTAATATTCTGCTGAGAGCCGATGTGCCCCAAAGGGACAGGAACAGTCATTTCCTGTGTTGGGACAGTGTATGTTCCTATCATAACAATAGCATTTCAGTGGACTCAAGGTATATCACGATACATCCAAAGTCAAAGAAACAACCTGGCTGTATAGATTGGCAAAACATATATTTAAAAATATTCACTAACGGGCCAGGGAGATGGCTCAGTGGAATAAGCACTTCCCTGGAAAGTGCAAGGACCTGAGTTCAATCCCCGGTTCCACAAAAAAATAAAATAAAAAAATAAAAATATCCACTAAAGATACTAAACATATAGAAAAGTTTAAATGGTACAAAATGCAAAGTAAAGTCCATCTCTGTCTTCCATGACAAGTCTTAACTCTCCAGATATAAACAATTTAATTTTTTTTAGTTATTCTGGAGGGCAGTCAGTATACTTATCTATCAGATCCTTAATTGTTTGTTTTTTGAAATAAGCACAAATTCCTGGTGATACTCCTCCCTCAACCTCCTGAACGTTGGAATTACAGGTATACAGTCAGATCTCTGATTCTTTGTTTTTAATAAAATTTTTTTTTCTTTTCAAAGTTTTATTGATAAACATATAGCAATGAGACAGTTTCAAATCAAATAAAAAGTACAGTTGTTTCAACAAATAATACACTGCATGATTCTTATACTATAATGTCTACACCCTGAAACCAAATTGCTGTTGTCAAAGAAAGCTGGGTCATTTATCTCCCCTCCATGTCAAGCCTTCTCCCATTTAATACATTCAATATGATTATC
>NW_004525041.1:25075-26665 GCF_000260255.1 Octodon degus
AAATTACATATAGACTGAAAGTTTGAAAATACAATAGAAATGTTAGAAGAAATGCTGTGGAAAAGTTTACATAGATTTATTATGAGCACCTCCGTAAGAAAGAGTTGAAAATCCAATAATTATGTTAGGTCAACATAAACTCACAGTAAAATTGACAAAACTATTGGCCAGGATTATAGCTCAGTGACACAGCACCTGTTTTTCAAATTTGAAGTTGTGACTTTGATTCCCAGTACAAAAAAAAATTGCATATTTTATTAAACTCTTTATGGAATATCCATTTAAGAGAGATCTCCGACACCGACAAAGAGAGATAACAGATCTTACAGCAGCATACAGTGGATAAGGAAGCAGTGGAATCACAGATTTATGTATTTATGTATTTACTTATGTATGTATGTATGTATTTATTTATTTATTTATTTATTTATTTATTTTTGTGGTACCAGTGATTTAACTGAGGAGAACTTACAGATTTTCTTTCTTTTTCTTTTCTTTTCTTTCTGGTTTTTTTTTTGTTTTTTTTTTTTTTTTTTTTTTTTTGCGGTACCAGGGATCGAACTCAGCACCTTGTACTTCTCAGGCAAGCACTTATTCCACTGAGATTTCTTCCTGGCTCGAACTTACACATTTTAGAAAAAAAAATCAAAGGTGTTCCTAAGCTCTGGGTCTACCTGTGTTCCATTTTTGCTCTGACAAATGGAATATTTCTTCATAAATTAGTGTTCTCAATTTCTTCCTAAGAACCTAATTAAAGAATTGATACATTTTAAAAAAATGTACTCTTTTAAAATACTAGGCATTGGGGTCCACCAACTTGGGGCCCCCATCCTGTCCTCTTGGACGGAGCTTTCTTTCCTCCAACAAATATATTCTGCTCATAAAATAAAATACTAGGTATTAAAGAGAGTCACATGGAGAAAACATTCCCTCAGGTTTTCGTAGAGAACAAATTGCTCAAGCAATGGCCATTACTCATCTGCATGACTGACACTGACAAAGGACCTAGTAACTACGGTACAGGGTATGAGGGTAAATCCTGAGGGGATTTGATTGGGCTTGTCAGATGCAAAATGTACATTTCTTATTATGTAGATCTTGCTTTATCTTGGTCTTAAGCATTTAGCAGAAAAGTATAAAAACAAAGTATAAAAAGTAAAGCCACATTAATATGCTGAGCTATAAAAGATTCAAGTCAACAACTTCTGACATTGTCAGTCCTGCACAAAACTCACTACTGTTATAGACTACTTGACTATATTGAAGTATTTTGCTGAATTCATGCACTTACAATATTTAAATGGCAACAGAATACTGCCCTCTGACAAAACTAAACAAAAAGGGACACAAAATAAAGGACCATATTGTATGTGTATGTACAAAATAATTACAATAGATATACAGCTACTTTCTTTTCTTTTTCTTTCTAGCTACCAGAGCTGTGTGATGATGTCAATTAGTGATCGAGCAAAGATCCTGTAAAGAAAGCATGTATGTTTAATTAGGATTCTTGTAAAGATCTTACAATTTTGAGTATAAAAGGGAGCTATATAGATTTTGTTTTTCCAATACAATGGATTAAATCCAGGG
>NW_004525041.1:27707-43316 GCF_000260255.1 Octodon degus
TTCTTCCTTCTTCCAACTTTACATCTATCTATCTATCTATCTATCTATCTATCTATCTATCTAACTATCTATCTATGTAAGTATATCTGGTAATATGTATAACTGGTTGAAAGACAACTGTATATATTACAACAAATGCCTCTGAATTCCATATTATTTTGTTAAATGCAATTATGTATCACAAATTTTTGTTATAATTCTTATTTGTACTCTTTAAAAATAATATTGTTTTAAAAATTAAAAAATAAGAAAAGACTGATTTAATATTTTTGACATGTAGTATTTACTAAAGAGACACGATAATTTTTTCACATATCAAAATGTTTACAAAGTTTTCCTCAATGGAGACTATGGCACTTGAGCAACACAGAAGTCACTTAACTGTATGATTTAGCCAGAGCTAGATGGAGATATGAGCTAGATAAAGACTGGCAGAAATGCATTGAGCCCTCCCTTGAAATAATTCTCTTCAGTAGAATAAATGATTCTGTTGATTTGTCCAATATTCCCACCTGTTCACAATAAACATTTCTCTCAAAACTTGGAACAAATGCTGTTTCCTCCTATAAGTCTTATCTTCCTTCACATTGAACATCCCTGCTGCTTATCTGAACCTTCCTGTGAGACTTTGCACAGTTAGCATTGTGTTCATATCTTGTCTTCCAGTACACTGTAAATGCACAAGGCACAATATCTCTCATTTTTCTCCATAATGTCCTATCTAGCTCATGGGGACCACATGCACTAAATTTCAGGTTTTCTAGAAGCAACATTAAATTTTTTTGAAAAACTGATGTGGTGGCACATGTCCCTAACCAGGCACTGTTTGAGGCTGATGCAGGAGGATCATGATTTCAGATCTTATCTGAGCAACTTAGTGAGATCTTGTTTTCAAAAGTGCATCAGCATGACTTGATGTACCTCAGGGCAAAGGACCTTGGTTCACTCTCTAGTACTGCAGAATACAGAAGTAAAAGTTGTAGAATGAACTATGTTGTCTATTTTAGTAATGTTTTTAATCTGGTACATTAAAAATATTTCAATGTGTGATCAATTTAAAAATTACTGTTGAGATGTTTTAATTTTTTGTTCTGAGTCTTCAAAATCCCCATGTCTCAACCTGGGCTAGCCATACTTCAAGTATTAGTAGCCACTTAACTAAGAATGCTATACTGGACAGCAGAGGCCTAGCACAATAGAGGTGACTAGGAAATGAACATCCCAAGACAAACTTTCAAAAATAGTCTCTTTTCATTCATAATTACATAATATACTGATTATACCCTACAAGTACTCTGGTATATCTCCTCACATATTTCCTTATATACTGTATTTTTAAATTATACAACTGAGATTTCACTTAGCTTTCTACTATGAACATCTCTCATAGTCCACAATATGAATACCCATAATTTATTTGACCACTCATCTACCAGTGGACTACTGGGTTCTTTCCAAGGTTTCATTTTTATAATATTTCAAAAGTAAACTTACCAAACCTAAATCTGTTGGCACATGTACAGTTTCCTGGGATAGATTCTCTAGAAAAGGAATCACCAGCTTCAAAGAGTTTACATGTTTTTAAGGCATTTGATTAATCTGCTTTTGTTACCTTCCCAAAAAGTTTGTTCCAATTTATATTCCTATGAGTATAGCATGAAGCATTTACTGGGTTGTCCTTGCTCATTTCCTACACTGAAAAATACCCATTTTTTTATTTCTTTGGTCATTAGTAAAAATAAATATTTTTTCATATGTGCCACATTTGTACTTCTTGTTCTATGATCTATATTAAAATGAGTCTGTATGAACTATGTTAAAGACTATTAATACAGAGAGAATTCCTTATGAACTCTGCACTTTAGTCTTTCTTTTTGGTACATTTAAAATGAGTTGTGAAAATGAAATTGTGCATCACTGTTAAATTTCTGCTTTAATATTATTTTTCCTCTCTTTAATTTTTTTTTAAATTTAAAATAAATAAAAAATAGAAAAATAAATCTTAAACAACAACAAAAATAGTCTCTTTTTCCCCCCCCCCAGGAGATTATAATGGCTGCAGGAGTTGTGCCTATCAATGAACAACCATATTCCCCATTGGTGAGTAGCAGTGCGTCGGCTGCAAACATGAAAGGTAATATCGCTTTGATAAATTCTTATCTCCTTGTGCCGCCTAGTATTTAATACAAGGAAGTGTGTGAAGGAATGTGAAAGAAAGGCTCTTTGTTTCATACTGGCAATGCTAAGATCCAGGTGTTTTTAAGGCATTTTGTAGCTTTCTGCCTTGCTGCTTTGGCCTTTTTAAAAGGCAAGTTTCCAACATGTTTCTTTCTTGCATTATTATCTTAGTCTGAGATTGTGCCTGTGCTTTCATCAGACAACTACTTGTACATCAACGATTCATTTCTTCCTTCTTCAGTTTCTTGCAAGTGCCAATTATGAAGCACATGCTGAGCACCAGAGCCTTCCTCTCGCAGTGTTATTTTCACTCTAACACCACCTTCCCACACAGTTTTGGTATTTCTACACCTCATGCAAAGAAACATGCTATGAGTTGGACTCCTACTGTCTCATTTATTCTTCACTGCATTGCATATCTGAGCTGAGAGCTGCCCTGATTTCTCGTTACCCATTAGTCAGGTTCTGTTAATGTGCCTAGAGACCTGAGACAAGTCCCCCAAAAGGAGGAAAGGTTTATTTTGGCTCTTGTTTACAGAGGTTTTAGTCCATGCTCAGTTGACCTCTGGCCTCAGTTGTGGCCAGGAAGTATCTTACAGCAGAGGAAACTGTACAACTCGAGGAGTCCATGGCTAACTACCTTCCCCTAGGCCCCACCTGCTACCGTTCCACCACTTTCTGGCAGCAGCCCCAGTTGACTGCCAGGCCTAAAGTATGTGACTCTTCATGGAAAAGTTCATATGTCAACCCTTCCTTGGCCTTGTTGCTGCCACCTATGTTAGCCAGTAGGAACACTGAGTGATTTCACTGTGTGATACTCTGCTGGCATTATTTGCTAACTCTCCACTCTAGGTTTTGCCTGAGTTGCTTTAGTCCTCTTGTATAGGAACTTCACGGTATTTCTTTTGAAGATATGGATTACATGATGAAAGACTAGAGAAGAAAGAGTCTAAAGGAATTTATAGCTCAGCACACACTGCAAACAATTTGTTCTAGTTACTTTTGTGTTTGTTGGCATCTGGCCACTCCACCAGGAAGAGCTCTCTTTCATCCATTGTTGACCTTGGCTAAATTCAAAGAGGATCTTTGCAGATCCTCTTCCATTTGCCTTCTGTGTCTGACTCTAGGGAAATTAGTACTGATAACTGCCATTTGTGGACAACTTTTAGGCCCAAATTTACCATTAGTTTTCCTGGCCTTAGAGGAAATTGCTCTTTAAACAAATGTAGTAATGATGTCTACTTGTAGCATAGTCTTTTCCCAAGCAACACACCACCATGACTATAATTTGTCTGACAAGCCTTTTCCCTCCTTCTTCTGTCAGAATGTTACCTCTTTTCTTAGTGTTTTCTGTCGGGTTTCTATTGGCTTTGGAATGGCACAACTCTTTATTGTGTACATGCACACACACAAGTTCTGTGGTGTTTCCAGGTTCCAAGGACAACCAGAAAAATGCTACACATTTCCAGATGACCCCAGAAAGTTTCTCTTATCTCTTTTGTGATTCACTAGGTAAACTGATTTTTATCTTTCCCCCAAAGTATCTTTTTTCAATAAACATTTGTCTTATATCAATGCAGCTAATTTTAATAAGGAAATAATTTTAAAATGTATTTCATGTCGTTCTTAAAATTTATCTCATCTATAAGATTGTTATGTTGTCTTAGGGTTTTTTTCCTTCTGTATTTTAGGGAAGGGTCTACAGGGCGTTCAGTGTTTTATGAGTAGACCATGGTTTCACTCATAGTGATTTTCCTGTTTACAGCCTCCCAAGTGCTGAGATTACAGGTGTGCTGCACCATGCCCAGTCTCAAGCTGCATCTCAGCAGTCCCCGGGCTAGGGCCCTGGGGAATTTTTTCACTTATTTGCTCAGGTACTTGTTCAGCATAGAGTCCCTTTCTGCTTAACAGAAAAGAATCTCCTTCTCATGTATTTTGCTGCTTCCCTTCTTCGCTGAGAAGCCCATCGGAGTCCTACCGGATGTCTTCTGTGCCCTTTGCCATGCTCCCACCACCTTGCACTCCTCACTCCAGCACAGCAGGGCCTTTCTGCTCATCGTGCTCTTCCCCTGCCTGGTCCCTGAGCAGCTGTGTCTATGACGTACTCTAGTGAATGTCGCTTAGAGCCCAGATGTGGGAGTCCTCGCTGCCTAGTCCTGGCATGACAAGGTTCCCACGCCCTCTCACAGGACAAAGTAGGGCATTCAGTTTTATACACACACTTATATGTACCCACTTTTATATGTATGCCTACAGATATGAGTACATATTATTACATGCAGTTCAAATCCAATATTCTACCCTTATCCATCCTTTTACATTTTTCTAGTTTCTGCTCCAAGAATGTTAAGCTGGGCTCTTATTGTTTCCAGTGTCTTTAATTCCTTAGTCCTCCTTTCCTTAACCAGTGTCCCAACCCTGCTTAGCTCAGCTGCCTTTTCCACACAGGGCCATACTCTACCAGGTCACAACCATATATCCAACTGCCTGGCTGTCTTGACCTTGAGTTCTTAAGCCAGCAGTAGTCTTCCCGGTGTTTCGGGGTTTGTTTCTAAAGTTGTTTTGAACTAAAATGTTGAGATAGCTGCATATCCGTATGCTGTTGTCAGAAGTAATATACAATAGTAATACAGAGGAACGGTATGTGGGTATTTATGTACCCTGTCAGGCTTCGACATTGGTAGAGTGAAAATTCAGAACTTTCATCGGCTGGAGGGGAAGTGGTGCTGCTTTGTTTTTATGGCCACTTTTACCCATAACTATGGACCCTGGAAATGGCTAATGCTCCCCATTTCTGTAGTTTTATCAATTCAGGAATTTTGTCTCAATGAAATCATACAGAATATAGCCAGTTGTGATGGGCTTTCTTTTATTCCAGGCAATGCCCTGAGTCTTAGCAGGTTGTTGAGTATGTGTGCTGTTTTTTATTTTGGGGACTAACCACAATGTGCCTATCCATCCACTGACTGAAGGTTATCTCTGTTTTTTTCATTGTGGTACAATTAGAGATTGTTGGAAATAAAACTACTCTGACCATTTTTTGAAAATGTTTGTGTGAAAATAAGTTTTTTTTTTTACTTTAGAATAAATGCTCAAGAATATGCTTCCTAGGTGATATATGAGAGTTGTACATTTAATATTTTATGAAACTATCAACATGTTATTCTGATAGTATCATTTTCCATTCTTACCAGCAGCGTATGAGTTACCAGGTTTTGTGTTTCTTCACTAGCATTACTTTTATCATTTTAGTCATTCTAGCAGGCCTATAGTGTTGTCTCTGTGATTTTAATTTGCCTCTTATCTAATGGCTAATAATAACTGTTCCTTACATGCATATTAATCATCTGTATATTCTCTTTATCTGTCTCCATGTTTTGTTACTATGTGGAATTTTTTTTTTTTATGTTATTGAGTGTTAAGAGTTCTTTATACAGGCTACATATTAGTTCTTTCTCTGACATTCTTTTTGCTAATATACTTTACTAGTGTATCTTACCTTTTGTTGTTCTTCACATGATCTTTTTCAAAGAAAAGCTTTTAAGTTTCAGGAAGCCTAGTCTTCTTTCTATGGATTTACTTTTTATGTCAAGTCTAAAGTACCCTGCCTATCCTAGTGTCCTAAAGCTGGTTGAAGGTTTTCTAGGTTCTTTGTGTTGTTTCCTTTATCTGTATCTGTTCCTGTAACAACCACTGTCTTCTGATTGCAGTAGAATGATTATTTGCCCTTCTCTTTCCTTTTCAAAATTATTTCAGATAGGACTTGTGACTTTTCATACAAATTTTGTAATAAAATTATCTATGTCAACTGAAAATCTTTCTGGGATTTTGATAAGAATTGGACTTTATAGTATTGGCCAGATAGCTCAGCTGAGTAAGGTATCTGCTGTTTGTGCCATGTCTTGGGGATAGAGACTGGGTTTCATTCCCATTGTCCCCAGGGGTTGGGCAAGACAGTGACTGAGACTGAGCATGATAGATTGATTATATCTGTAATCCCAGCACTTGGAAAGCTGAAAACAGGAGGAATCACTACCTGTCTGAGCTGTGTAGTGAAAACCTGTAGACCCTGCACTAAATACAAAAAAGAAAAAAATTAAACATATTAATCGATTTAATAAGATTGATGTTTTTACTATGGTGACACTCCCAATCCATGATGATAATGATTTTCTGTTTAATTAGAGAGTTTTTTGGGGGTGATTTTGATCTTCTAATTACTTTTGAATATGCACATCTGTTTTGAAAGGAAAGAAACAGAATCAACTTAAGGCAAGAGAGGCTTCTGAAGAGCTAGGCCAAAACTTGCAAGCTTTAACAAGGGGTTACTGGAGTCCCTGGTGCTAGCAACAGGGTCAAAAACCCTAAATAGTTTATCCACATTTTCCTTGAGGAAACAGCATGCAGAACAGCTTGATTCACCAGATAATTTGCTGGCAGCCCTAAGGGAAATGTAGATGAGAGCTGGCCAAGGACTGGTTGTCAAAGAAAATGTTTTTATTTTGAAAATTCACTCTATGGTACAAAAAAGGCCTGGTTGCTGTCAATAACAAAGCAAATAAAAATATTACAGAAAGACCCACACTGATGTTTGATTTTACCCAGGTTTCCCATAGAGCACGAAGGTACAGATATCCAGAAGGGGGGAGGTTCTGAAATAATTAAAAATAAATACTTACTAAGATCATTAGACATACTGCATTTCCATTTGCTATAGACACACTGATAGAGAAGACTGTTTAAGAGAGGGTAATTGTACTACTGCTTTCCACTACACAGTCAGGTCCTGCTTTCTGAGACAATTAACAATGCTGTTCTTCCATGTACATGCTCATGTGGAAAATCTTGTTGAGGTTTTGCCAGGGCCAGGAGATGAATACAAGAACATGCCCTAATTAGTGAATTGTAAGCTCAGTAAACAATTTTGGGATGGACCCATAAAATCAGGCCACTGATTTGTTAAACATCTACTGATTGTAAAATTCCTCAGCTCTTAGCCATGGTGTCCACTCAGTATTGTAAAAGCTGGGTGTGGTTCCACTGGGACTCTTCTTCGGGCTGAGGTGCTAGGGATCAAAATCTGGAATGGCATCATAGGAGTCACCCCGGTAGCCTTTGGATGCATAGTAGGCAGTGCACAGGTGATAAAATCCTGGCAGGCACCGCACAGTGTCAAAGATGAGGACAGGAACAGCCCAGTCTGTCCCCCCCTTTGCTGATGTAGCAAGACAACAGGAGGGATCCTATGATAATAAGAAAAGCACCAATGAAAAACAGCACAGTGGCATGTGCGATGGCCTTGTAGGGGATCTTAGCAGGACTTTTCTTAAACTGAAGGACAATGTAGCCATCATCTGTTCTGGAGAGCTTTGAGTATTTTACTACTAGGGATTCCAGTAGACACGTTGGTTCAGGAGAGCATCCTAACACACTGACGCAGGTGGTCTCTCTGGCTCACACGAAATCTTGAAAATAGTACCATTTTCCAGACTGTGTAGTTTCCTAAGCAAGTCAGATAACTGCAGGTTAGTTCAGTGGGACAGCACCAGCTTAGCTTTAAACTCAAGCTCCTTGGTGCTATTATTCCGATAGTCTTCAGACATCGCCACCAAGAGAAATATGAACCAACTTGAAGTCAGGTGTAAAATAAAACCAGTTCTGGGGAGAGGCCAAGTGTGCACTGGCCACATCCAAGGGCAGAGGGGTCACCATGGGCTTAGCAGAGGTTCAAAGAGGGCACGCGCTCCCTGGCCACCCCAGCAGGCCTCACCGCAGGACCATGCCTCGCTGATCACTTGCAGAATGCTGAGCCCCTGAGAACTACAGAGAGCCCTATTGCTGCCTAGCACTAATGCTGCCTAGCACCCCCAGTCTAACTGTCACCCAAAACCCCAGCAAGCTCTATTTAGGGTTTTAACTGTTTTTTAAACATCAGATTTTAAAACTTTCAACATAGATATCTATGCTCTTGTGTGGGTTTTATCCATTTGCTTGTCCCTCCATCCAGTCCTCCTCTGCAACAGTCTCACTGAGTCCTTAAATATACCTACAGTCACATGTCATCCTCCTGCCTCAACTTCCCAGCGTGCTGAGGTTACAGGCATGCACCACTATAACCAACTCCACATGTTTTTGTGAATTTACATATAAGCATCTTATTTTTCTGATATTACGTTTTTAATTGTAATTTTCAGTTTTTTATGTCAAAATGTGTTTTTAAAAAATAGTGTTTGCTTTTTATGTTGTCCTTGTGCCTAACAACCTTACTTGCACCAACTGACCAATTCTAGGATTTTTTGGAGATATTTTGTCCTTTTCTTTGTCAACAATACTTTTTATGAATGAGGACTGTTTACCTTCTTCTTTTCCAATCTGTATATAATTTCCTTTTTTGGCTTATTGTAATTGTGTCAAATTTCTGCTAACCAGGAGAACAGAGAGCAGATCTCCTTGACTTGTTGCTTTGAGGCTACAGCATTCAGTCTTTTACTTTCTATTATGATGTTAGCAATTTTCTGTAGATGTTATATAGCAAGTTGTATTGTTTCCTCTTTATTCTTAATAAGCTTTTGTCATGAGTGTTTGATTCAAATGTATTTTCTTCTTCACTCGCTTTTTTTTTCAGAACCAGGTATTGAACTCAGGCCCTTGTGCTTGCCAGGGAAGTACGTATTCTACTGAGAGATCTGCCTGGCCCCTATACTTTCTGTATTGATCATGATTTTTCTCTTCAGCTTCTTACTATGGCAGACTATTTTGGTGTAATTTTGAATAAACTATTAAGTTGTTCTTAATAGTTTCTTATTATTCTTCAAATGGGTGCAAATTCAGATTTGTAATGATACTTTGTCTCATTCTTTATTTTTTTATTATTTTGTCAATATTTCTAGGAGTTCATCAATTTCATTATTCTATAAAAACAACTTTTTATTTTACTGACATTAACTATTTTGTTTTCCCATTTTTCATTTCCTTGACTTGTGCTCTAATTTTTATCTTTCAGTGCTTGGTTTGTGGTTTATTTTTCTCTATTTGCTAGTGAAGTAGGTTGGATTTTGGTTTTGAAACTTTCCCTCTTCTCTGAATCTTTAAGTTAGAAATTTCCCTCATTGCTCGCTTTTCCTTCTGATACTATCTGATGGGAATAGAGTCCACCTCCTGATGAACTACCATGGGTCACCTCTGAAACATAGGAAGAGGATATGATAAACAGCATTGGTGTTTTGTTTCGTTTTGTATTTAGTACAGGGTCTACAGTGTCTCACTATGTAGGTTGGACTCGTAGTGATTCTCTTGTTTTCTGCCTCTCAAGCACTGGAATTATAGGCATGTGCCACCATGCACAGTCTCATTCATCATCTCCGCATGCCCCGGAGACAGACTGGGAATCAAACCGCAGCCACTGGGTCTGCCTAAACAAGCGCTTCATCATTGATTTTTGGTTCGTGTGCAAGGGGCTAAATTATCAGAAATACCTTTGATTGTTAAGTAAGTTTTCTTCAGTCCTTCAGTAAGAATAGAATAGGCTTTTCTTGTAACTTTCCTAGATTGAAGACTTCTACAGTACCTCACTTCAAATGTATGGGGAGCAATGGAGAATCCCAGGGAAGCCACACACCTACTGTTCCCCAGTCCTGAGATCCCCCAGTCTGTGCCTCTTTTTGTCCATTCTGTTGTGTCCAGAGCTTTTTTTACTTGTAAAAAGTGCAGCATCAGAAGTATAGACCTATTGTTTCATGAGAAAACTAGAAATCTTTAGAGTGTTTTTTTTTTTAATTATTACTGAGGAAAGCAGAGTGAAAGGAAGAGAGGGAGGGAGAAATTCCATTAACTTTGTTTTATGGAAAAGTAAAATTTCATAACCAAGCAATAAGAGAATAAGAATAGTTAATATACTGTGTATCATAATATTCAAAGCTGTCTCTCACAGTATAAGACATAAACCTAGAAGAGTCTTACAAAAAATAAACTGATAACAATGTAATACTTTCTTTTCAACTAAGATAAACTAATCGGATGAACAAAACAAATTAGTATAAATATTGAAATATTTTTAAAACAAAAAAGTATCCAGTTTGGGAAAATACATTATAATTTCTTCCTACTTCATGTTTATCCTTCTATTTTGAGTTTGTGTGTGTGCAGGCGGGCAGTGTTTCTAACAGAGAAATACTGTGACATGTGGGCTGGGCTTTAATGTGTGACTTATCGCAGATGTCAAATTCCATCAGTTTACCACTGAGAGCGTCAAGTTGATTGTTCTGGTAATGTTTCTGGCTCTGTGTTGAAGTGGATTGGTCATATGGGCCATCTTTGTCTTGTTCTTGCTTTTTAGAGGAGAAGCCAGCTTCTCTCAATTTAATATGTTGGCAGTAGTTTGGTTTGTATCATGTTAAATAGACCTTCTATACCTATTTTCTTTAGAGTTTTTATCATGAATGGATGTTGGATTTTCTCAAGGCCTTTTTTGCATCAATTCAAGTGACCATGTGACGTTTGTCCTTGGATTTTTGTGATGAACCACCATTCTTAATTTGCATGTGGTAAGCCATCCTTACATCTGTAGGACAAAGCCTACTTGATCATGACATATGCCATTTTGGAAGATTTGTCATACTCTGTTTGCCAGTATCTTGTTTAGAATTTTTGCATCTTATTTAGACAAGCTGGACTTTGGTTCTTCTTTTTGGTTGCATTCTCCAGATTTGGGATCTGAAGTTTTGCATCTGTTTATTAGAAAAATTAGCCTATAATTCTCTTTATGGTGGGATCCTTGTCTGGTTTTTGGATCAGGTTAATGTTACTTTCTGATAATGATTGTAGAAGTAAACTTTCTCTCTCAATTTCATTGAAAAGTTTGAAGAGCATTAGTGTTACATCTTCCCTGACATTCTATAGCATTTAGCTGTGAACCCATCAGGTCCTGGGATTTTCTTAGTTATTAAGTTCATTACATCTTCCATTTCCTGGTCTGTTATTGGATTGTTAGTGATTATTAAGTCTTCTTGGTTCAGTTTTGCTAATTCATATGTATCTAGGAATCTATATTTGTTCTCATTTTTCTAATTATTTGACATATAAGTTTGTAAATTATTTGCTAAAATTTTCTGGATTGTGACAATATACATTGTGATTTCACCTTTTTCATTTCTTTTTTTCTTTTAAATTAGCATGTAAAGAGGGCAATGATAATTTATATTTTGTTTGCATTTATCTTTTTCATTTCATAACTTAAAATTATTTTTTTCTGATTTTTTCATTTTCATTAAAGTTTGTTATATAAAGTTAGGTGCTCCATGGTTTGGTGCCTATGTCTGTAGTTGTTATCTCAGACTGCTTAGTAGTTTCATTAACCAATATATAATGTCCTTTTTTGCCTCTTTTGATTAGCTTTTGCTTGAAATCCCCTAGTCATTTTCTTTTCTTTTTTGCATCAGGGTTAACTAAAACCTTGTCCATTTTATGTATTCTTACTTTCTGTTTTAGTCTCCATTTCATTAATTTCTTCCCTGGTCTTTATTATTTCCTTCCTTTTACAAGCTCTGTGTCTGGATTGTTGTTTTTGTCAAGATCCTCAGATGCATGAATATGTTATTTATTTGGGCTCTCTTTGTCTGATATGAGCATTCACTGCTAAACGACTTCTAAGTATGCAGAAATGCTTTCATTGTGTCCCAGAAGTTTTGGTACATTATACCAGCATCAGTTAATTCTAGGAATTGTCATATTTCTTCCTAAATGTCCCATGTGATATATTGATTATTCAGGAGTTTTTCATTCTACTTGCTTATGTTTGTGTAGTTTCTGTGGTTTCTTTTGTTTCTGATTTCCAGTTTCCTGGCAGTATAATTTGATATGTATGGAAAATTTTGATTGATTTGCATTTCCTTAGATAATACATTATTCGCTAGTATGTGATCTATTTTATTTTAATTTTATTGAGAAACAAATTACGGTGAGATAGTTTCAAAACTGATTAGAAGGACAGTTTCAATAATAAATACACTGCATATTGTTGTCTTCTTAGTGGTTATTCATACTACAAGATGCAGACATGATATCCGGTCCACAAATAGTATTAGTGCAAATCTTTCTATTCATTGAATGAAGAGAAAGTAGCTGTATATCTATCCTAACTATTTTGAATATACAGATACAAACTGGTCCTTCATTTGTATCCCCCTTTTTTGTTTAATTTTCTCAGAGATGGGTATTCCATAGTCATTTAAATATTGTAGGTGTGTGAATTCAGCAAAATATTCCAAAACAGTCCAGTAATCCATAATAGTAGTGGGTTTTGTGTAGGACTGACAATGTCAGAACTTGTTGATTTGAGCCATTTACAGCTCAACATATTAATATGGCTTTACTTTTTAAACCTCGTTTTTATACTGTTCAGCTGGATGGTTAAGAACAAGATACAGCCAGGCTAGGGAGAAGGCTCAGTGGAATAAGCACTTCCCTGGGAAGCACAGTGGCCTGAGTTCAATCCCTGGTTCTGACAAAAACAAACAAAACAAAAAAAGAACAAAATGAAGCAAGACCTATATAATAAGAAATGTAATTTTAGTATCTGACAGGGTCAGTCAAATCCCATCAGGATTTGTCCTGAGGCCCTGTACTGCAGTTTGTAGATACTTTGTCAGTGTCAGCCATGTGAGTGAGTCACGGCCATTGCTTGACGAATTTGCTCTTTGTGAAAGCCTGACAGAAAGTTTTTTCTCTATGTGACTCTCATTCAGCACAGTCTACATCATCTACCACTTCCCTCTGTAGCACAATACTCTCTTCAGTCAGAAAATTTGGGACACCACTGAGTTACAGGATGTTACACTATAGGTTCTCCTATGTCCTCAGTTGTCACTGACCTTGAAAGTCTACAGCCAAAATGCTGGCTGTCCCTCCAGCCCTTAGTTTTCTCTAATTTTTGGTCTTCAAACGTAAGTTGTAAACGGTCTAGAATAGAAGCTTATTGTTATTACCCTACAACATAGGCAGTTGAGGGGCTGGGAGATGGCTCAGTGGAATAAGCGCTTCCCTGGCAAGGACAAGTTCCTGAGTTCAAAAAAAAAAAGAAAAAAGAAAAAACATAGGCAGTTGAGCTTACCCTCACTATCTGTCTGAATATCAAACATCTTATACATAATTTGCAGCAGGTATTTTCCATCAAGTATTGATATGTTAAACTTTAAGTCCCTATAGAATATGAAGGAAAAAATTAAAAGATAAAAATATTTAAATAACAGGAAAGAACAATTACGTATTTTTACTCAGAAATTTAGAAATCTAACCATATTATGTGATCTTTTCTAGAGAAAGTACTTTTTGAACCCCAGAATAGTGTGTATTCTGTTGTTAGGTACAGCACTGCATATGTCTTTTAAGTCCATTTGTTGGAAGGCTTGGCTCAACTCTAGATTTCTTTGTCAACTTTTGTCTTTTGTTCATTTATCTATTTCTAACAGTGGTGCATGGAAATTATCTATTATAATTGTGTTAATATTTATCTGAACTTTTATTTTCATTACAGTTTGTTTTATAAAGTTAGGTGCTCCATGGTTTGGTCCAAATGTTTGTAATCGTTATCTCTTCCTGCTCAATAGTTCCATTAACCAATGTATAATGCCCTTCTTTGTCTTTTTTGATTAGCTTGGCTTGAAATGCACTTCATCTGAAAATAGGATAGCTGCTTATGCTTGTTTTCATGTTCCAGTTGCATGGGGTATTGTTTTTCATCTTTTTATTTTAGTCTATGATTTCTTTTTGTTTGACATGTGTTTCTTGTGCACAGCATACTGTTGGAGTTTGTTTCTTGATCCATCCTAGTAATCTGTGTCTTTTAATTGGTTAGTTGAGCCCATTTGTATTAATAGTTATAAATGACAGGTATTGACATTCCTGTCATTGTATTAATTTCCTGTTGCTGCTTTGCTTTCTTCCCTTCTATTAATTGTTAGCTCTCCTCAATGTGTTCATTCTTCATTGGACTTTTTGGCATTGTTAGTTGTCTGTATCTTTCTAGGATATCCTTGAGAATTTTTGGGATTGTTGGCTTCGTGTTTATGAATTTCCTTCTAATTTCTTCCTTATGGAATTAGTTTATGTCGCCATCATGTCTGAAATAATTTATTAGGCTATAACAATGTGAACTGGAAGTATTTTATGTATTTGGTACAGGGTCCCACTACACAGCTCAGGTTCATAGTGATCCTCCTAGATTACAGTTGTGCACCATCACCCTCAGACTCTGTTTCAGCTCTGAGTGCCCAAGGCAGGTACCAGCATGGCATTTGCTACCAGGCATCGTTCTCTGATCACTGTGCTTGCCTAAGCAGGTGCTTACTCCATTAAGCTATCATGCCAGTGCAGGAATTTGTTTTCTTGAAGAGCTTGCTTGGAACACTTCATTCCATGCTTTCTTCTTTAGGAGCAAACGTGTGATAAGTACTCCCACCGACCCTGCACCTCTACAACAGAATACCAGCCCAGTGATCTTCCCAGTCTCATTCTGGGCCTCTGGGACTCACGATTTCATTATTTTGCTCTCGGCCTTTCAAAGTCTGTCTCTCAGGATGTGCCACACGTGACCTGCTTGGAAGGGGAGTGTGCAGTGCTGAAGCAAACCTCCTGATCAGGTTGATATGTTGGTTGTCAACTGTTGCTCTGTGTTGTAGAATCCCAGGGCCTGTAGGTAGGGCAAACCATTCCTGGGTCTTTCTGACAGGTGAGGATCCTGAAGGGCACTGATGTCAGCTAGGAACATCAAAATTATACCTACATTTAAGGTTTAATTCATGCTGGCTCCCCCATTTTTTACCCCTACATGTTCATAGCACATAATGTTTACATTCATTTGATGCAGTTGCTACATGTACATAACACATATTATTTTTTATTCTTTCCCTTCCCTTGTTTTCTCCCTCTATTCACCCATTTAAATTATAAAGTTAAGTTCCCGGTTATTTAACCAACACCAAAATGGATTTTAGAATATTGTTGTCACCTTTGAAAGAAAAAGAAACTGTACTCTTGTAATCAACAGCCTCATTCTCTACCAACTTCCGTACTATCCGGTAGTAGCCACCATTCTACTTTCTGTCTACACAGATTTCTTTCTTCTGAAAATTTTATACAAACCGAATCATGAAATATATGGTATTTTATGTTTGGATTATTTCATATGGCATAATGTTTTGCAAGATTAATTCATATTATCATGTGTGTTAATACGTATGGGTTAATTTTCAATTGTTGGAAGCACCACATGCACTAATGCATGCATCAATCAATGGTGGAATGGGATTGTTCTCATTTCATGGCTATTATGTATTATTCTGGCTTGAACATTTGTGTACAAGTTTGTGTATGTACATAATGTTTTCATTCTCATAAGATACATACTTACAAATGTGAATTATAATGTTAACTCTA
>NW_004525041.1:59005-59479 GCF_000260255.1 Octodon degus
TTTATTTCTGTTTAACATATATGAAGCCACAGAGGCTTAGAAAGTTATGGTTTGCCCAGGATATCACAGCTTCATAGTGGCCCCAGGGATGGAAGATGAATGTGCTTGTACTTCAGCTGCAGCCAGCCCAGCCTCCAGTGGGATCCTGGGAATTCTTCTTGTGACATTCCTAGAGGCTTCTCAGTTACAAGAGCTTTGGGATGGAATCCATTTGCATGTTATTCATATCAAGCTGAACAAGATAGACATGCAGTTTTAGAACTTATTTTTAAGATCGTGACTAGCTTTCTGTTTTCTCGTAGGTGGAAAATCTATATCCTATTTTTCCCAGTTCAGTCATCATTTAGATGTGTTTCCATGCTTCAACAAGAGTATGAACTTACGGGGCATGGTAGCACACGCCTGTAACTTGAGCACTTGGGAGGCTGAACCAGGAGCGTCAAGAGTTTGAGACCTAGCCAATTAGTGAGATGT
>NW_004525041.1:59579-59916 GCF_000260255.1 Octodon degus
TGAAATCTGTATGCCTTATATCTTTATACTTTTCATGAGTTCACTTACTTCTGCTGATGTCTTTGCAAATGTTTATTTCTATATATTAACTTCATTTTTACATTTTGATTTCTATTGCCCAGCTTATTTCTATAATTTTGGCTCAAAGGATCATGGTGTAGCATCTGTCACTGCCACCGTACATATGGTGAACTAATGACATGTGCCTTATGAGAAGGAAAAGTAGCCAACCAAGGTCCTGCAGGGTGTGGCCAAACAGGTAAATCAGAGGAAGTAGGCATACTTAACTATAAAAAGCAGTAAGATTTTGTCATTCTAATAAACACTTGGATTCAAA
>NW_004525041.1:60936-62248 GCF_000260255.1 Octodon degus
TGACCTAATAGACTAGATGCTAAGCTCGCTGTGTCATGCTCCCCTATTCCACACATCCTCACCTGTCACTTCTGTGCAAGCCCATCTCAGGGAGCAGAGCTGACTCAGTCATGGTGAGGGACTGCCACCCAGAGGTACAAATGGAATCTATATGAAAAGGGAGTGTAATAATGAACACCCATACAAAAGGTTGTAAAGTATTACAATTGTCCTTTACATGTTTATATTTCACATGTGTGTACGCTTTCTTAACAGGTATTCAGGTTTTATGTCATTGAAGAATGATAAACAAACCATAAGCTTTTATCTATCTTCCCTTCCTCTGTGTTTAGGTATTCTAATAGCATGTTATTTTGCATTTGCAAGAAGAAAAACTGGTGATCAAGCAATTATATTTATGCTGTCAAAGCAACCCAATTCCATAAAAAGCAGAAGGCAGCTGCTCTGAGAATGGGAATTTACTCAGTTTCTGACTCCTCTCCACAATATCTATGCTTGCTGGGACCCAAAAGGGCAAGCGGTCACCTTAGCCCAGTACCTAATTCACCAGCATCATCTACTTCATGGTTACGAGGCATGAGTTCTACAGTATGTGCCAAAAATCACTCTTGTATTTTGCAAATTGCTATTGCACTTGGCTGAGAGTAGTCCAATAGTGGCAAAGGATGGATTAGCAGGGTCTGGAAACTCTGATAAAATCGAAAAAACTGTCTCTGAGATGGTCACAATGGGCCTGGATAAAAAGTTACTATGGCACCACAGTGACATAGCTGACCCAATTAATTCTACTGCAGTGGCAACAGAGTCTGAGAATTGAGATGTGATTCTTTCCAATGATCAAGAGTTTGACCCTTTTTGGAAGAGGAAGAATGTTGAGTGCCTTCAGCCCATGAGTGTTCTGAAGAGACGGCTCAGCTACAGTGACATGGACTTGAGAACAGAGACTCTCCTTGAGCAAAGGGAGACTTCGTGGAGAGTGGCTGCCCAGAATTTGCTGGGCCACAAGGTGCAGCAGCAGAAGCCCAGCAGCCACTGTTACATCCCATTGTCTCCAGCTCTGGATCTCAATAAGAAAGCTTTGGTTTGCAGTATGTTTCTTTCTGGAACCAGCCTAAGTGTGGTGACTTAGCAGTACACAAAGATGCATCACCCTTCTACCAAAGGACGGACACTGCAAAGGAAATACAGTGGAATCAAACCTTCTCTGTGTGTGTGTTATGTTCACACAACCCCAGGGAACCTATTACACCAACCTTTACAAATGTCTCTGTGTTAGTTGATACATTGTGTCACCTTGGCTGAATCAGCTCCA
>NW_004525041.1:63985-65821 GCF_000260255.1 Octodon degus
TTTTTTTTAATTTTTTGAGTTGTTTACATAGCCACATAAAATTGGATCTAAAGTGACCCTGCTATATACACATTACCTGTTAGAACAGGAAGGAATGCAGACAACTGGGAAGTATTGACCTGTTCATAAGATTATAAAGAGAAACTCGGTACAGGAGAACAAGAGGTCCTTGGCACAGAAAATATAGAGTGAGGCTGCTTGGGCCAAATGCCTCCTCTGTCGTTTTCTACCTTTATGATCCCAGGCATGTTACTTCCTCTCTCTGACATATCTGTGAGGAACCTTCCTGCAGGACTGTAAAAGCTAAGACATAAGTCATGTATTACATTTTTGGTTTTATTGTAAGCATGCTGCAAATGGTGAGTGCTGAATGAATGAATGGACTCACTGTACTTGAGCATTGTGGAACACTTTAATGTCCCTGCAAAAGCCCTGTGGGCAGTCTCTGCAGAGACCTCAGTGTTAGGGACTCTATGGAAAGTTGATCAGCATGGTGTGTGCAGGAGGGGCCCTCAAGATGTAGTGGGAAGACTGTGACAAGTCTCAGGGTTTTCTGAGGTTTCATCAGTAACTGTAGAGTAACTTGCCAATCTGTGCAAGGTCTTTGGGAGGTGGACTCACTGCTGACTGAGAGGTCTTTAAAGGCAGTGAGAGAGCTCTTGAGAGTGGAAGGTCACTGTGCCAACCGAGAGGTTTCTGTTGAGTCTGTTTCTACATATTTTACTAACATAGTGAGATCTTTATATATGGTCTCTGGTTTGTGCCTAATATCTCTAACACATCTCTGGGTGAGGACACTTGGGAGCCTGTGAAATCTGGTGAGTGTTGGGAGTGGAGCTGCTGAAGCTGGAATTGACCCTGTGTGGGAGGCAGGATGAGGCCTCACTGCCTAAAGCAGTCAAGTTACCTCAGTCTTCAGCAAGAACATCCTGCCTGGACATTGTGGGCTATTAGTCACTAGGCAACCTTGTGTCTTGCAACTTCATAAAGGTATAAATAAAGATCCTAACTGTTGAAGGGGAGTCCTTCTGTCTACCAGGCAGATCAGCTGCAACCTAACCTAGCTCGTGTCTTCTTGTCTCAATTCCTCCTTCCTGCCTGAGTAAAAGAGATCACACTGAGAGACCAACAGGTGAAGTCTTGGGAAGAATTCCTTGTGAGATCAGAAGCCTAGGTGGGAGTACGGGGAATAAGGGGTCTTTGTCAAGGTGACACAAGAACTCAGAGCTATGTGAGTGTCTTGTAGGTAGACTGGGGGATCTCAGTGTATAACACACACACACACGGTGATGAGCTTTCTCTGTGAGCTGCCTCTGTAAGAGATGTGAGATGTCTCTTGAATCTGCACAGAAGACCTCATGGTCCCTTGTGGAGACTGAGCATTAGGACAGAGGAGCACGCTGCTTCTGTATTCCACCTCCGTCCTAGCTAGGTTATGGCACTGGTGCTGGCAGAAACAATGGGACCATATCCACCACAATATATTTCAGAACACACTTTAGGACCCCAGAGAACCCAGAAGCACCCAGGCATAGTTCCTCCTATGGTCACGGTCACCACTGGGAATAGGGACACTCTGTGCCACAGGGCTGAGCCCATTCTACCAGTGCTGGCACCTCACATAGCTGCGTCCACACTGGGTATGAACACTGGCACACAAGCATACAGGTCCCTGAGAAAAGATTTGGCTGCAGGGCAGCCTGCAGAACCACCAGTCCGACCCCCGGGTTGGGTCCCTACTTCTGCCTCCACCCCAGGAACAATCCACTCCCACAGATGGGGGCAGGGCCCCTTTGCATGTCCCAATAAGCTGTGCTTGCTGCAGGACACTTGACC
>NW_004525041.1:67394-71230 GCF_000260255.1 Octodon degus
GTTGTGAGCCACACATGTTCCAGAAAGCAAGGGCACATTAAGGCTGCCTCTGCCAATCTGCAGCACAGTCCTTCTCTCACAGGTTCTGCCCACGATTCTGTGTGTGAGTTGCTATGAAGGCCATGTGCTCTCCTGTCTATTTGGGGGAGGGGGTTCTGAGGACCCCTGGCTGTCTCCAGGAGAGATGTTTGTCAGGGCCTGCTCAGTCTCCTTACACAGGAGAGAGTAGACAAAGAGACTGCTCAGGGTAGGGACAGACTCCCTGAACTCCAACTCCTCCTCTGGAAATGCCTGAGGTAGTTTCCCTAGAAACATGGCATCCTCAACTGTCAAGAGAGCCCATGACATCCCAGATGAAGAGGGAAGGTCAAACAGTGGAAAGGGTGACAGAGTGGAGCCTTTGTGGGTCTAAAGATGTTTATGGCCTTGAGGAGCTTGAGTGGGAGGCCCCAACTGTGCCTCACCCTAAACCTTGTGATGTGTATCTCAAGATCCTGCAGGGTGCATGGTTTTGAGAAGGAAAACTTCTGGAAAGGACAACATAGGTTTCCTGAGCCCTGGAGGATAGTAACTTTCTGGTTTCCATGTGGGTGTCAGAGGCAGAAAGGCACCATTGATAGTGAGCCAGGATGGGAGCACTCTCAGGGGAATCAGCCCCATGTGGATATGCCCCGTCTTCAGTCTCAAATGCTCTGTGAGCCTGACTTCGTTGTGTTTCTTCTCCATGCTTCCTGGTGAGTCATTTCTGCTCTCTATCTCTGTGGACCTTGTCAGGTTTCTCTCTGGCTTCTCCAAGATCACCCCCTGAACTGTTCTTGGGGAGCTTCCTAAGGCCCTGGAGACATCTTTTGGGGCCTTGCCTGGAATATGCCCAAGACTCTTGCCCAAGTCCTGCCTCACCTGGAACCTCATCTTCTGTACATCCCTGCTACCCTCAGCTATAGACAGGGATGAAGGAGAGGCCCCAGGCTTGTCTTTGCTGCCTTTAGCAATAGACACCGATGAAAGAGAGGACCAAAGCTTGTCCTTGCTACCTTCAGCTGTAGACACAGGTGAAGGAGAGGGCCCAGGATTGTCCTTGCTGCCTTCAGCTATAGACAGGGATGAAGGAGAGGGCTGAGGCTCATCCTTTGTGACTTCAGCTGTAGACATGGATGAAGGTGAGGGCTGAGGCTTGCCCTTGGCTTGACAAGAACGAGCCAAGGCACACCAAGGCAGTGAGAGTTCTGCAGACTCCTGAATCCTGTAGAGCAGGACCCACTGGTGTTCAGTGATGCACTTTTGGATGTGCTGCTCAAATATTTCTGTGAGCTCAGGGCTGACTGGAAAACTGTGAGGAAGTGTGGTAGTGGCACACTTGTCATGGAGAAGGCTGGGAGTGGAGTGGCTGTCAGCCTCCTGAGACCTTTGGATTCCTGAGGTTACAGCCACTGCCAACTCCAGTTGCTTCTTGCACAAGGGTTTTCCTGGGGCTTGTATTTCAGTTGGGGTGGGAGACTGTGGGTTATTGTAAAATGTAGAACCAGCTGCTCCACAGCTCCTTTTGTGAGACAAAGTGGTGACAGGATTTGGGAATGGAGTGGGGGTGGGTCCGAGTATGGGCATAACCAAGAGTTGGGGACTTGTATTGGGGTGGAGATCAGGGTCCCAGACAGGATGGACCCTGAGCCTGGGAACCCTGCAGGGACATTTTATCCTGCATGCAAGCTATGCAAATATTTGAGATTTTGTTAAATAAGAAGGTGGGAAGGTGTGGAACAGGAGAGTCCTGGGCCCTCCAGGCAGCAGCAACAAAGGATTCGCTTTTCAGGGAGGACAGACCCCAGAAAAACTGGCTGCATTTCTCCCAAAGGGGATCCCCAAGATCTTAAAATATGACAGCTGTTGAGGAAGGAGCATCTGATCTGGCCTCTCTTCAGTGTCCCATGAGTGTTGTGGGACCATGGCAGTATCGGGGGGGACGTAGGTGGAGGAGAGGAAGTGCAAGTGTCTGGGATGAATGTCTTTCCAGGGCAAGCAGGTGATCTGGATGGTGAGAGGCAGTGAGGGAGGTGAATGAGCACTAAGGATCTGAGCAGGGTGCTGACCAGCCTGGTGATGGAGAGGAGGCCAGAGGTAGAAAGTGCTGAGTGAGAGGAGTGGTGGCAGCATCTACTGGGGACAGAGCTGGAACATCCACATGCTCCTTGGATGGCATCAGGGCTGTGATGGGTGGACTTGTGTGCACAGCAGCAGGGAGATCTTGATCAGGGAGCATTGTTGGGAGGCTGCAATGAATAGAGGCTTAGTTGCAGCCAGAGCAGGGTCTGGGGGGAGGGCAAGGCTGGAACCTGTGCCCAGGGCTCTTCCACAACCCTTTATCAAGGCCTCACTGTTCTCTTTCTATCCATCCTTTGCCCCAGGGCCTTAGCGTCCCCCTGTCCCAGGGGTACAGGATTGCCCCAGATAGAAGCTGCTCAATGACCCTGGCATCACACTACTGGAAGGTGGCTGGAAAGAAAGGAGTTCTTTACCTTTCTGCCACAGGAGTCAGGTTCTGGGTCTCTTTCAGGTGTTTCTGGAAGTCTACAAGTGGGAATTAGGAGACTGGTTACAAGAGCTAAGGGCAGCAAAGGGATTGCAAAATTGAAAGATGCTAAAGTGAATGTCCCCTTAGGAGAGAACTGTGACATTGCACTATGAAGCCCAAATATCAGTGTCAAGTTCCTATGGCCCAGCATGGCACTGGCTGAATGGTGTCCACATGGGCAATGCTGCATCCAAATAAAGTGCCTCCATAGCTTTCACCCATTGTGATCCTTCTAGAATCATGCTGTGTGGGAAAGGATGGGGTTGCTTCAGGAAGGAATCAGCCACTGCCGAAGGAAACAGCTGGGCTTCACCTGGATGCCCACTTCCAACTTCTTGCTGTCTTGTGCTACTGCTGGCTTCACTGTCCCCTACTGCTGATAAGTTCCAATGGTGCAGCACAACTTCCTTCTGAGCAGGGAACCTGAGGAACACTCACCTGCTGCCTGCCTCACCACTAGACTCTCTCTCAGGACTCTCCAGCTGATATTTCCCCAGGGACAGGCAAGATCACCTCAGTTCTGGGACAACGGTGCTGAAAGGCAGAGCCTTACCTCTGAAAGTGCCAGTCCTCTTCCTGCTCCTGCTTGTCACCTCATCTACACTGGATGCTGAGACAAGGAAAATAGTGAGATGCCCTGGCCTGAATCTCCTCTCTCTCCCTGACAGGATGCAGACACTCAGAACTCATGAGTATTATGGCACTCATCAATGAATTATGAAGCTGGGTTTTTTTTTTCTTCTTCTTATTCATTTTAATAAAAATGGTATTTTTCAGTCCTTTCAGAAACACACAGGAGCTTTCTAAAATGAGATCCCCATAAGGGGTCTTGAATTCTCTGCTCAAAAACCAATATCATTTCCATAGCTGCATCTCAGCTTTCAGAGGCCAGGAGCATCTGCAGGATAGGGTGTGGCTGAACTCCCTCTGTTGCTGCAGAACAGTGAGAAAAACACTCCTATGTGACAGAGAATGTGAACCACCAAGGCTTTATTTAGCCAGCAGATGATACCCGAATGCCAGATCTGGGAATACTGACCCTGGGAAGACTTTGTATTGATGTTATGTATCTTTGTAAGTAACCGTGGGAATCACACTACTTCATTTTGCAATTTTAGAAGAATTCCACACAATTGTTACAAGGTTTACATTTCAGAGAAATTTACATTTCCAGTCAGGTGGACATGTAGTTTAACATTTAACGTACCCCTCAATTTGATTCCCCAATTTGTTCCTTTGTTTTATGACTTGTTCTTTCTTCATGTGC
>NW_004525041.1:72330-72742 GCF_000260255.1 Octodon degus
GACAAAGTGGTCTTAAGGACTACCATATGCATATCCACACATATACCCTCATATGCTTTCATAAACTAATCTATTATCTTTCAGAAAACAATTGGGTTTGTTTTTTTGTTTGTTTGTTTTTCTGGCAGAACCAGGGACTGAACTCAGGCCCTTGCACTTGCCAGGGAACTGCTTATTCCACTGAGCTATCTCCCCAGTCCCACAATACGATATATTCAATTTCATCATATTTGCATTGTTATCATGAAATGTCCAAACAAAAGCACAATGAGTTACCGTATCACCTTACATAAAATGGTTATAATTATTTCTTTAAAAAATACAAGGAATAAACATGCATAGTGGTGTTCATGCCTGCAATCACAGAACTCAGAAAACTCAGGAGGGAGATTGCTATGACTTAAACATCAGC
>NW_004525041.1:102005-107147 GCF_000260255.1 Octodon degus
AGCAAACCATTTTCTGTCTCTTCTGCTTTATATTCTGGAAGGATAGGTAGAACTCACCTCTAATCCGAGCACCCTTAGTCCCGGCATGGCACCATGAATTAATTGGAACATAGCATCCTTGAACTATTTTTGCAAGTAGAAGCAGACAGTCAATGGTTAGATTCCCAGAGGGTTCCTGCTCACTTTTATTGTTCCTTTTTCTGCAAGAGGGCTGATGAAACATGCATCCCACTGTATAGCTCACTCTTTCTCCTTCTCTCTGCCCATGACAGCAAGCAAGGGAATGGAGTCCTGAACTCAGGGTAGAACAGCATGTGTTACTCTGAAGGGATCCCCAGGGCAAGATGGATCCTAGTGTTTGGATTGAATAAATATTGAGGGCCTCCAAGTGTTGCAAAAAGCCCACATGAGGATATTCCTCTCTGGCCCCTCTTAGAGAGAAAGTGGTTGCCAGTCAATTACTTGTTTTACATAAGTAGCTTGGAGGCTGAAGTTAGTTTTCCAGAGAGTTCCAAAGTGAACTTCCCATGAGTGGGAATGTCACAATGAAGTGGGAGGGTGTTTCTCTAAACTTCCACCTTTTTTCAGTGATGTAGGGGCTGATTTGGTTACCTCCTTGCTGGCCCAGAGAATTTTACAAGACCTATCTAAAGAGGGGTTCTGTCATACTGTCAGGGAGAAAAAAGTCCAAATCTCAGCTTTTTTGTTTGTTTGTTTGTTTGTTTGTTTGCTTTATGTATTTACTACTGAGTCCACAGGGTCTCACTATACAGATGAGACTAATTGTTCTTCTATTTTCAGTCTTCCAAGCAGTGGGATTCCAGGCACAAGCCACAACCATGAGTTTCATTCTCATTCTCTGTGTGACCCCGGGGGCTGGCACTGCATGCCTGGGATCAAACCCAGTTCCTTGAGCCTGCCTAAGCAGGTGTTTAGTCCACTGAGCTGTCTCACCAGCCCCAATCTCAACAAATGCTTCAGACAGAGCTCTTAGGCAGTGATCTCCAGGCACCCTGGGAAGGAAAGGATACTGTACTGGGCTGACTCACATTTTAGGCTATAAATGTAAATCTTGTGCTTTCTGTTGTGTGATAAATGTATACGCAACTTCTCTTCTAGGTCCTATAGTAAGTCAAAGGATAGGAAGACCCCCACAAAAAGGCATGTCAGGAATTGCCCAGAGCCAGAGGGTGACCCAAATTAGACAAAATGTGGACCACAACACTGACAATACTCAGCTGATCACGACTGCAGTTGGGCAAATTCTGGAAGCCAAATTGATACTTCAGCATGAATTTTGTGCCCAGAATTTAAACCAGAACAAAGAGAAAAAGGGTCAAGACCCAATCTACCAGCTTTCTGGCTTCTTGGAGCACAAGAGAATGCCAGAATGTGCAGCTATGCCTATGTCCCATAGCTGCCCTATGAAGGAGAGGAAAGCCCAGTAGCAAGAGTCCCTGAAAACTAGACAGCACAGCAATGGGCAGCAGGAGCAGAGGTTCCGCTACCCCTCAGTTCCCATCAAGAAATCCCAGTCAGCCCCTCTGTGTGTGCGTCCTCTGTCCTGTGGGCACCAGGCCAGTATAGTTGCCTGAGGAACTGTCCTTTTGGGAGAGGCATCTTAGCTGAAGAGCGGAGAAATCCCTATCTCCTGTTCTCAGTAGGAAAAGCCACATCCAGGAAAATAAGTGGCTATTATGGAGGAAAATGACTTTCTCATGGTATTCATCTGTGGTATTTACTGGATCCTGATAAACTGGTTTTCTTCCTAAGAGGGAAATGGATCTGTCTGATCTGTGCTTAGTGTGAGCTACTAGTGTCTCAAAGGGACAGAGTATAGTGGATGGTGACCAGGGTGCAAGCTCCTTCATTGAATCCTGTTTTCATCATTATAGGAACAAAGTGAAAACTCTAAAGGACAGCCAAGGTAACCCAACCATGATCCCACCTTGGGCTCTGGTTCAACCATGTTCCACTGCTCCCTCTGCCTTAAGGCAGCTGCAGGAACCACAGGCACAGCAACATCTTAGGCTGAAAACTCCCCACAGTTCCAGCAATGGTGGAGACACGTAGATCCACCAGTCCCAAAAGGGTGGCAGATGCCACCACATGGAAGCCCCTCCTCAACCTAGCAAAGGTAAGGCCAGAAACAGCCTTCTTGATTCTGGTTTGACAGAAAGCTCAGAGTCCCATGCCAGGGCCTGGAACTCTAGAGCAGTAGTGAGGACAGAAAACCAAGCCATGTGATGGAGTCCCAGCTCACGGCTTATTTGTCCTGGTCCATCTCACATGCTCAGTCCCAGTCAGTGTTCTGGGCAATGAACAGGGATGTGTGGCCCAGTACTCAGTCCCTGGGGACACAGGGCGGTGTGGGAGAAAACAAAAGGCTGGAGCCAAGATGGGAGCAGGGTGGTACCAGGCATGTGTGAATGGTGCTGGGGACAGAGGGCACAGGGCGATCCCAAGGCTTTACTGCTGTCTACCAGCAGATTGGAGGTGACATCAAGGCCTAAGTGGCTCCTCCTTGCCCCACCCCAGAGCCCTAGCTGATCCAGATCACTGTTCCAGAGAAAGCATTTTTCACTCCTTCAGAAAGGACCAGGTTTGAGAGGGAGCAGAGCTTGCTCCTGATGATCAACTTGTTATCATTACCTTGAGTATCCTTGTGTATGTTCACCTCCTACACAGAGGATGAACGGACAGTGGGTGGAAAAGAGTGGACAGGAACTCAGAGGCTGGCACCCATTCCACACGTGTGTAGCCCCAGGACTGTGCCTATAGTAGGGGGGCCCTTGAAAGGTTGAGGGGCTGCCCTGGGGTCACACAGCCAGGCTTGCCTGGCTCCCAGTGCTGTTAATCCCAGATGCAGGGGACAGAGTTATACCACCTGAAGGCTGGTAGTGCCCTGACCAATTGTCTGTGAGCAGGGACGGTCCAGGAGGCCTCGGTGTGTCCTCACTATTTCTAACATGGGTTTCCCTACCTGTGGGCCCCGGGGCCTCATGCAAAACCAGCAGGGCTCAAGAGGCAGGGAGAGGAGCAGCCATTTCCCCAAGAGCATTTCCTGTGCTATGTGGCACATAGGGTAGCACACGCACAGCGCCTAAGGCCTCAAACCTGGTGTCGAGTGTCATTCAGCAAGCACAGCTTATCCAGACAAGGGAATGAGCCCTGTCACCACCTTTGAGAGTTGATGGTACCTCAGATGGAGGCAGAAGTAGGCACCCAACCCTTGAGTCTGACAGGGGCCCTGCAGCCAAATCCTTTCCCAGTGACTTGGATGCCTGTCAGTATCCAGAGTGGAGCCAGTCATGCGAGGTGCCAGTGCTGGCAGGATGGTCTGGGCCCTCTGGCACAGAGTAGCCTTGTTCCTAGTGGGAACCATGACCATAGGAGTACCTATGCCTGGGTGCTTCTGGATCCTAAAGTGTGTCCTGAAATATAGAGTTGCTGGACATAGCCCCATGGCTTCTGACAGCAGTAGTTCCATAAGCTGGCTAGGCCTGATGGATCAGGTGAAACAAGGAAATAGCATGCTCCTCTGTTCTCCTGATTCTCAGTCTCCACAATGGGCCATGAGGCCTACAGTGCAGACATCCAGAGGTACCTCAGATCTCCTAGAGAGGCAGCTCACAGAGAAAGCTCATCACCATGTGTGTGTGTGTGTGTGTGTGTGTGTGTGTGTGTATGTGTGTGTGTGTAGGTTGTACAGTGAGATCTACCAGTCTTCCCACAGGACCTCACATAGCTCTGAGTTCTTATTTCACCCCAACAGAGACCCCTTCTTCCCCTGACTGCTACTCCATCCTCTACATGGCACACAGAATCTTCCCAAGAACTCACTTTTTGGTCTCTTAGTGTGATCTGTTGTACCCAGGCAGAATGAGGAAAAGATAGACAAAAAGCCAAGAGCTGGCTCAGATGGTAGCCAGAGGGTCTGGTTGGCAAAATGACTCCCCAGTATACAGTAAGGGTCTTTTTTTATACCTTACAAAGTTGAAAGACACAAGGTTGCATAGTGGCTAATAGCCTGCATTGTCCATTTAGGATGTTTTTTCCCCAGACTGAGGTAACTTGTCTGCTTTAGGCAGTGAGGCCTTATCCTGCGTCTCACACAGGCTTAATTCCAGCTTCAGCATCTCCATTCCCAAAACTCACCAGATTTCACAAGCACCCCAGTGTCCTCAATCAGAGACCTCTCAGAGCTCTTACTCACAAAATAGAGGTATATATGGAGACCTCAGTAACAGACGCATAGACAGGTCCAACAGAAACCTCTCGGTTGACACAAAGACCTTCCACTCCCCAGAGATCTTTCAATGCCTTTAAATACCTCCAGTCAGCTCAGAGACCACTCCCCAGAGACCTTGCAGAGATTCTTCAGGCAACTCTACTCTTAGCGCTGAAACTTCAGAGAGAACCCTCAGATTCGTCACAGACTTTCCACTACATTTTGTGAGTCCCTCCACACACACCACACTGATACGGTTTCCTCAGAGTCCCTAACTCTGAGCCCTGTGGAGAGACGGCTCACAGGACTCTGACAGGGACATCATAGTACTCCATAGAGTTCAAATACAGTGAGTCTTTCCATTCATTCATTCATTCACCCACTCAGGATGTGCAGAATGCTTACACCAAAGCATAAAAGAGAATACATGAGTTATGTCTTAGCTTTTACAGCCCTGCAGGGAGGTTCTTCACAGATAAAAGCAAGAGAGAGGAAATAACGTGCCTGGGATCCCAAAGGTCGTAAATGGCAGTTGAAGCACTCTGCCCAAGCAGCCGCACTCTGTGTCTCCTGTGCCAAGGACCTTCTTCTCTCCTGTACTGTTTCTCTTTATGATCTCATGAATAAGTCAATACTTCCCATCATCTGCATTCCTCCACAGGTCATGTATATAACAGGGTCACTTTGGATCCAATGTAGTGTGACTAAGGAGACAAA
Organism: Octodon degus; assembly: GCF_000260255.1. Lineage (NCBI taxonomy): Eukaryota > Metazoa > Chordata > Mammalia > Rodentia > Octodontidae > Octodon > Octodon degus. Next base: position 106,954 of record NW_004525041.1, read on the forward strand.
TGAAAAACAAACAAAAAACTAACAACAAAACAGAGAAATTAAACTAAAAAAAAAGCACTCAGTGGGCAAATAATTATTTAGCTACAATTTTTCCTGAAACTTTCCAGTGATTTGAGGACCTAAGGCAACAATGGAAACAAAAACTGCATGTGTACTGGCTCTGCTAGACACAAGCCCTGTGATCTTCAGCAAGT
>NW_004525041.1:107439-109547 GCF_000260255.1 Octodon degus
GACCTCAAAGGCCTCCTCTCAGAGAAAAGTTACATCACCAAGGTGGCTGGTGGCCTTTCCCATCTGCTTTGCTGAAACCTGATGGTGGTCCTCTCAGACTGAGACCAGCAAGTCTGAAGGAGAGGAGGCTGAGAGGAAGGAGCTCACTGAATACTAGCACCAAGGCGTTCTGGGAAATCTTTTATGTTTCTCAGATAGTGCTTCTCAGTGAGGTTCCCTGTGCCAGGCACTGGGTCAGAGATGGCTCGGGCTGCTTCCTGATGCCATCTTCTGTAGGCTGGTTGCAACCACGAGCCCAGCTTGCAAGAAAAAACAAAAACACCTACCAACATCAATGTCTTGTTCAGACCAAGGATAGTGCCATGTGCTTTCTTTCACAAGGAGATTAAAATGAATCAACACAACTATGCTGTGTCATTTCATTCTGTAAAATAAAATTCTTGTCACAAATGAGACACCTCAACTTTCAGACTATGATATAAATATATCTTTATAGTTCTGTAACAAAAATGTTTGAATAATGTATTGTATTTTGGCTGTGTCATAAATTATTTCCTGCTTAGATATAATAAAACAAATTAATATACCTACCACATTTCTACCTTCTTTTTCACTTCTTCCTTTGCTACACACTCATTTAAGTTTGCCGGGGCTTTGGCTGCCAGTATTCTCCCTGCTTCTATACTTGGTTCAGACTGCAAATTGTTGTGTGGCACTGCTTCAGACAGATCTTTGCTGTCATGGATATCAGGTACAACCAACACCTGTGCCTTTGACTGGAGTCACAGTCCAGAGGTGTGCAGTGAATCTGGCACTCTTCCTTCCCAGAATCTAGGTTTCAGCCACCATGAGGTTCACACTGACAGTGGGCCACTTGCTGGTGCGAGGAATCTGGGTTCTCGGATACATTTGTAATGGTGGGTGTAATGGGGTTCCCCGAGGTTGTGTGAGAGGAAAACACCCACAGAGAAGGTTCGACTTCATTGTATTTCCTTTGCAATATCCCTCCTTTGGCAAAAGGGTGATGCATCTTTGTGTACTGCTAAGTCACCACACTTATGCTGGTTCCAAAAAGAAAATGTACTGTGAGCCAACACTTCCTTACTGAGATCCAGAGCTGGAGATATTGGGTTACACCAGTGGCTGCTGGGCTTCTGCTGATGGACCTTGTAGCCCAGTAAGTCCTGGACAGACATTGTCCATGGAATCCACCTTGCTCAAAGAGAGCCTCTGCTCTCTTCAAGTCCAAGTCACTGTAGCTCAGTTGCCTCTTCAGACGTTTCAGGGGCTGAAGACATTCAACACTTCCAAAGAGGGTCAAACTCTTGATCGTTGGAAAGAATCACATCATGATTCTCAATGGCTGTAGGCACTTCAGTAGAATTAAATGGGTCAGCTATGTGACTATTGTGCCTCAGTAACTCTTTATCCAGGCACATTCTGACCATCTCAGACACCCTCTTTTCAATTTCAGCAGAGTCCAGACCCTTCTCATCCATCCTTTACCACAACTGCCTATTCTCAGCCAAGTGCAGTAGCAATTTGCAAACTAGGTGAATGATTTTTGACATGTATGTTAGAAGTCATGCCTCAAAATCATGAAGTAGATGGCGCTGGTGAATTACGTATTGGGCTAAAGTGACAGCATGTGCTTTTGTGTCACAGCAAGAGAAGATATTGTGGAGAGGTTTTACAAACAGTAAATTCCCGTACACAGAGCAGCTCCCCTCTGGTTTGTATGGAATTGGGTCACTTTGCCTGCAGAAATATAATTGCTTGAGGTGCAGTCATTCTTGGTGCAAACAGTAAATCACACTTTGTTAGATCACCTGTTTGGACAAGCCCTGCATGAGAGTGGATGGCTACTTTTCCTTTCTGTAAGGCAAATGTCATTACATTCACCATATCTAAGATGGCAGTGAGAGATGCTACACCATAATCCTTCCAGCTGAAATCATAGAAATAAATGCCAGCCTCTATTAATACTTCAGGAAGGTACGTGAAGCCACTTTCTTGCTTCAGAGAGTTACCACAGCTAGTATGTTCATCAGGTTGCCTCAGATTGATGATTGTTTTTATGCCACTAGTCGATTATGTGGTACTTCTGG
>NW_004525041.1:110544-112550 GCF_000260255.1 Octodon degus
TGTACAATGTTGTTTCTCTAGACAGAGTAAACAAGGGCAGACTAACACAACCATGTCTGCCTCACCACCACACTTTTCTCTAACAATAAGAAATTATATTTAATACAGAAAAGAGCATAGTAAATATTGATCTGACATTAGAAATGATACACAAATAGAATGTCAAGATGACAGGCACTCAAGCATGGTTTTTTTGTTGTGCCTGAGATGTTTGATATTCAGACAGATAGTGAGGTTAAGCTTAACTGCCTAGGTTGTGTGATAAAAACAATAAGCTTCTCTTCTGGAGGGATAACAACCTAAGTTTGCAGACCAAAATTAGAGAAAAAGGGGGGCCGCAAGGAAAGCAAACATTTTGACATTAGCCTTCCAAGGTCAATTGACTCAGGACATATGACAACTTGTACTGTAATGTCATGTAACTCAGTCGTATCCTGTATTTCCTGATCAAGGAGATTATAGGGCCAAAGAGGAAAGTGATCAATGAGGTAGAGTGTGCCTAAGGAGAGTCACATGGAGAGAAAACATTCTTTCAGGCTTTCACAGAGAACACATTGGCCTAGCAATGGCCGTGACTCATCCACATGGCTGACACTCACAAAGGTTCTACAATTTGAGGTACAGGATCTCAGGATAGATCTTGAGGGGATTTGACTGACCTTATCAAACCCAAAAACTACAAGTCTTGTTGCATAGGTCTTGCTTTACCTTGATCTTAACCATCCAGCAGAAAAGTATAAAAACGAAGTATAAGAAGTAAAGCCATGCTGTTATGTTGAGCTGTAGGGGACTCAGGTCAACAATTTCTGACACTGTGAATGAAGCAGAAGACCCAATACTATTATGGTCTACTGGACACTTTTAGAATATTTTGCAGAGTTAACACACCTATAATATTCAAATAGTGGAACTAAACAAAAAAAGAGGATATAGATGAATATCCATTTTGTATCTGTGTATTCAAAATGATTAGGATAGATATATAGTTATATTCTCTTAATGAATACAGGGATTTGTTCTAATAGTGTTTGTAAATAGGATATCATGTCCGCATCTAACCGTACAGCAATTACCCACTAGAAAGAATGTATGCAATGTGTTAATTATTGAAACTGTCCTACCAATTTGGTTTGAAGCTGTCTCATTGCTATTTGTTTCTAAATGAAATTATGGAAAAAATATTAAAACATGACAAATGAGATCAAAAATGTCTGTGGTAAAATATGCAAGTGTATATACAGGATGACTGCACAGATTGTAGTAAGAATTTCCACCAGATTTTTGAAAATAGGAGTTAATGTAAAAAATTTTCACCTTGACTAACTCAGTATGCTGATATCTGCATCTAAGCAACTATGTCATTGGTAGTTTATTTTCTTAATTTTTTAACTTCAATGAGGATTTTATTTTATGAACTAATACTTTGCTATATAACTGTTTTTCCTCATAGGGTGTCTTTTGCAAGGATGCAGGGACAGGAGAAAACAAGACAAGGCAATGGTGGCATCAGTAGTGTAGCTCATGAGTAGGTACAGGAAAGGATACCGAATGGTAGAAACACAAAAGCATCAAGGAGAAGCTTTTTCTAAATTTTTGTAGCATAAGCAAAGACTGGTTTTGTATTTTTTTCCTAATCCTTCCCTTTTAAGTACCATAATGTCATTTAATTTATCTTTCCATTGCTAATCTTGTACTTTTCTAAAAAGCCAAGTTAGCCCCCAGTTACAGCATTTAACATTAACTATGAGGCTAAAAGTGTATGATTGACGAAAGTACTTCTGAATGATTTGTCTAACTGACCACCAAAATATTTAACATTTTCCTAGATGCATATTAAGAGGAGCACTGGACTATTTCACCCTTATTTTTATCTCAGTCTATACTCTAAAATAGGGATTTCTAGTCTTTTTGGCAATTCAACTCTTAATATGGTCTCTACAGCATAAAAACTTAAACTAGAAGCTTTGTAAAGTTGAATAGCCATAACCTGGTTATGATTGGTATTA
>NW_004525041.1:113158-113680 GCF_000260255.1 Octodon degus
TGAAAATTTTAGATTTAGGACAATTTATTTACAAGATTTATAGTGGCTCTTTGTTTATGGTTTCTTCCATAATCACTAGGAACCTGCTTTTCCCCCCTACTCCTCTTTAAGGAAAGGAACAGATTTAGAGTCAGATAATCTGGGTTTGTGTCTTTGGGCTCTGTTCACCTAAACAGATATGAGCCTAACTCCTCAGTCCATAAAATGAAGATCATTATTCTACCATATTCAAAGTATGGTCATAGAGATTATATATATATATATATTTGTATTCCATAATTTTAAAGTGTAAAATGTTAATTTTTCCAATGAATTTGGGAGAAGAAAGAATATATGATGTTGTATGTGAAAAGACTAAAATCGTCTTTAGTGATCTTTGAAGCTATTCACCGAGGACTAAAAGTATACTTCAGAGAACAGAAATATTATGCAGTGCCTCTGTGTTCTAAATTTTTTTCAATACATTTTAATGTATCTTCTCATTAGTCACATTGGAAGGTCATTATGATTTCTAGAGATAAA
>NW_004525041.1:114039-114480 GCF_000260255.1 Octodon degus
TTTGTATAAGAATTGTTTGCTAGAAATATTACATAATGTACGAAGTAGTCTATGATGACACTTCAGTCATTTCTATATTTTTTGTTACATGACTTTTTTGTAAATATTCTCAACAAACTTGATAATATATATTTTTGTCACCAAACTTTCATGTGAAAATCTTGACCCATCTCTAATAGAGGGATCCAAGAAAATCTTATTTGTTTGTGCTACTTTCCTAAGTCTTAGTAATAGAGCTGTTTTGCAAATAGGGGCTCTTTTCTTGAAATGAAAGTTTGGAATAATTAAAACTGTAAATTTATGTTACTTCCTATGAAATGAGCCAGGCATGTAAAGGTCACCTTCAGCCAAAATAGAAGAGTAACTAAAAATGCTGTTGTCCTATTGTTTTTACTTAGTAAGAATTTAGCAATCTGTCAGATATCCTGTTCTACCTCCTCA
>NW_004525041.1:135754-136848 GCF_000260255.1 Octodon degus
CTCGGTGCCCTTCTGGAGTTATTTCTTTACTTCAGTTGTTATTATTGCAGAGATTGCATGTAAGTGAATTCCAATGTTTTCTATGCTGAAATCTCCTTGGTGTGTTTAGGGTCAGCACAAGGCCTGAGACTGCATTATTCTCTTTCATTTTGTCATATTCTATTTCTGGTAGAACTCTTTAATTTGATTTCTGTGATACCTTTTGGTGAAAGGTTGATATTAGAGAGCTGTATCAGTGCTATCAGGACCTCAGTGTAAAAGGTTGTTGTTTAGGTGTCTCTTCTGTATTGGGGATTCTTGTTTTGTGTGTGTCTCAGGATTTTGCAGTCTATATTGATTGAGAGTGAGGTGCTGGTTTCCATTTGGCACTATCCTCCCTCCTTTCATATAGAGCACTGCACATGTCCTTTCCTATATTATTACCCAAGTGAGTAGGTGTTGTTAAGGCAGATATGCTATCCTCTTTATGGTATTACCATTACCATACTAATAATAGTGAGTGACATTAAGAAATTGAGAAAGTTTTGTAACTAATGGTTTTGAATTTTAGCCTATAGGAGTAAGCATTCTAGGTCTATAAAAAGGACATTGTGTACTGGGAATTTACATTTAAGTTCCTTCCCCAGTGTTCTGTTTGGGCACCTCGCCTTCACCTACCTGAAGTCTTCAGAGTAGTTCACTTGAGAACCACCTCAGGCCATCTTGTTCTGCAAAGATCCTCCCTTGGGTTTGTGCCTCTCTGTGCCTAGAGGCGGTATGCCTCAGGTCAATGGGTCTTGGTGTACCAGGCTTGAACCTGACCATCCTTTCCTGGCCAATGGGCTCAGCACACTTAAGTTGTTAAACATTTGGACCAGGTGTCAGGAGTTTTCCACATGGGGCATGCTGAGCCAATGGTCACAGCTTATTAGATTCCCTCAGGGCACCCAGAGCACTGCTAAGTTCTTAAAAGTTGCAGTTGATGACAGCAAAAGATTGAAGCCTTCATACTGGAGACCAAGGGTTGCAGCTTATCAGGGTCCCATGGGCCATCCAGCGTCCTCTTTGCTTCATAAAAGATTCAGCCTGCCAACCTGACCACTGAATGTTGACAA
>NW_004525041.1:138465-139529 GCF_000260255.1 Octodon degus
ATTAAATGTGCTTGGTTGTGTATATGTATATCTACAGTACACTTCTGTTAAAATTTAATTGCAGAAATGTGCCTAAAATTCAGTGTTTTCAATGACCTAGTGTTAGGAAATTTTGTGTGCAGCCCAAGTACTGTGAAATATGTACTCGAATGTACTCACTGTGTTAATTTCACTTAAGATGGGTTTGTGCTTCTCAAGGAAGTATTGGCATTCATTCCATTTCTCCTTAATAGATTTTATCACTTTCACAATCCCCCTCCCTATATTCATCATTCTCATTGGGATGCTCTTCAACATGCATATTATGCTGGTCACTCTGAAGTGGTGCATGTTCTTCCAACATGAGGTGCAACATATGACCCTGAGCCAAATCCTCTCTTGGTACATCTCAGCATCCACAGCTGTAATTTTGAAAATGACACGAGTTTCTTTCCTCCCTGTGCTTCAAGTTTAGTGACACATTTGGCCACCTAGTTTCCACCAGGTCAGCTTTAAAGTATCATACAAGACATCTTCACAAAGTGGGTCTTTGAGGTTTGGCAGTGCAAGACATTGAAATATTTTCTTCAGAGCTTTATCAGAGTTAAGGCTGTTTTTTCAGTGACATTAAAGTACCTAGTGAACAGCAATTTTGTGTGCAGATTCTTGAAACTGGAGATTTGTTGCTGGACCATGGGCTTCAGAATAGGTGTCCTGTTGGAGAAGTAGTTGTTGATCATGATGAAGTCATAGTTCAGTGTTACTCAGTGTTCATATCATTCAGCAAAGCTGGAGGGTGTTGCTTGCTCAGAGTGTGTGAGAACAAGAAACCGTTCACACAGAAGGATAGAATCTGGTATTGAGTTCACACATCAGGAAGCCATTTAAAGTACAATTATCTTGTGACCAATTATTTCCAATTGGTCCTGCTCATGTTACACATGCCTTGTTCACATTCTGTTCCTTGATTTCACAAAGACGCTGGGATTGACAGATGAGTAGTGGCTTCATTTTCAGATAGCACTTGCTTTTTCTCACAGTTCCATGCTCAATCTGTCTTTTATGGGCATTGGCCACAATAGTGC
>NW_004525041.1:140930-142664 GCF_000260255.1 Octodon degus
GTGTCACTCCAAACTACACAAGCATTGAAAGATATATCTTTGAAATGACATTGAAATATGGACATGAATGAGAAACCAACAGTTTTATCAGCCCATCTAAAAATGTTTGTGCTTTATATGTAGCTAATCATGAAAATGCGAATCACAGAGTGGTGGTGATACTTAGGACCTGAACAGTTTCTTCTTGTTAAATTGAATATCATGTGGTGCAGTCTTGGAGTGGTTGTTACATTTCCTTTTATAAAATTAGTAACATTTCTCCAACTTTTTCATTTTATTTTCTTCATTAAGAAAATGTCGTAATTGAAATAGGAATACATATTAGTACTCATGAATTTTTTATTTTATATTACATCCTGTTTGAAGTGTTTGTTTTATACTGATGTGAAAATAACTCTGTGATTTATGTGTCCACTCCATTTTCCAGAAATGCTCTAAGTGAATGCATCAAAATGTTATTTAACAAGTTGCAGGACCAGGGAGATAGCTCAGTAGAGTATGTTTTTGTCTGAAAAGAGCAGGGTCCTGATTTCAATCCCAGGTACCACAAAAAAAAATGAAAAGAAAAGTTGAAAGTCACGATAAGTACTATGTGATATGCAGTATTTTCTGAGAGGAAAGGGATGGAATATACGAGAGAAAAAATTTTCATTAATATATTCACATTAGAGATAGTGCCTAAAGAAAATAAGCTACCTCATTTCCGAGGTGACCATCCTATCTGGTTAAGATTAGATATCAGTTCTTAGGCAATGTAGTGTCATGTGTTACTAACTTCACAAAAGTTTAAATAAAGGGCCAAATTGTTGTGAAAAAAAGAAAAATATATATGTGTGTGTATATGTATGCACAAGAGTATTAGAGATATAGCTAAGTTCTCATAGTTCTCTGAGAATAAAATTTTGTAGTAATATTTATTATCTAGAAAAGATATAACTGCATCTTGTCCTCTGAATAACTACTACAAAGACAACAATATATGATGTATTAATTATTGTAACCATCCTTCTAACCTGTTTTCAAATTGTTTTCTTTGCTATTTTATCTTTTTTTTCTCATTAAAATGAATAAAAGCATTTTTAAAAAACAAATGTATTTTACCAGGGTAGGAGAGATATATCGATCAGCAGTCTAAACTACCTGCTTAGGCAAGCTTAGGCACGTGAACAGGGACAGCGTTTCGGTCCCATGCACCACATGCTGCAGCACTCCTGCCCCCAGGGTGGGCTGATCCAGCCAATCAATAAATCAATAAATCAATAAATCAATAAATAAATAAAATGATTTATAAGTAATATGTGACATCCATAAGATTTGTAAAAATGTATATTCCAGGTGAAATACATTTAAAACTTAATAAACTTTTCATTGTATTTTTTTCTTTTGGCAGATCTGGGGATTAAACTCAAGCCCTTGCACTTGCCAGGGAAGCGCTTATTGCACTGAGCCATTTCTCTAGCCTCTGAATAAACATCAGATAAAGCAAACTTTTAAGGTCTTCTGTATCGAACAAGTACAAAAAATTTAAGAAACTTAACATATGGAGAGTGTAATTTAGGAATGATAATAGTTTGGAAAAATGAGTAGTTTGTGGGCAAGGATACGTTTTTCACAATAGGTACAATTCAATTTTGCTATTAACATATCAAACTTCAAAAATTGTTATTATTGTTATTGTTTTTTTTTAGTGGTACCAGGGACTAAACTCAGGACCTTGCACTTGCGAGTCATGTG
>NW_004525041.1:143831-145176 GCF_000260255.1 Octodon degus
TAAACCAACACATTGACATATGTGTAAATACTAGGGTGAACATGGCTGAATTATATACATGGATAGAGTTTGTCTGGAAGAAATCATATGTTTGATAAGAATGGAAAAAATTATGGAAGGTATTCCTGTCATGTATGTTCTTGTTGTGTTTGTCTGTAGAATGAATTCTCTCATGGTAAGAGGTGAGCAATTATGGAAGGATTTCACACTATTTATTTTCATAGGATATCTCTACAGAAATAATTATCCTATAATAATTTTGAGCTTTACATGATTATGTTTTAGAAGTGACTTTGTTATTGACATATAACTTTCCTGTATGGATCTATGGAATCAAATTAGATGTGAGCATTTTCTGTGTTCTTTCCACAGACTGTCCATTTGTAGGGCTTTGTGCAGTGTGTATTGTGGTGTTGAGTAAGAGTTCTTTCATCTTAAGAAAGGGAAGGGAGAGCAAAAGAAATATAGTTAGTACAACTTCAGACAAAATCAGAAAAGTAAAATTAGTGAATGACAAATTTTCTGGATTTAATTTTGCAGAGTTGTAGAGGTGCCTTTTTCAGTGGTGCTTAGTGTAAGAAAGAAAGAAGAAGACATCTGTCTGTTCAAGTAGCGCCTTATTGGAGAAGGTGATGTGTAGCTCTCCCTACAGAATGCTTCTCTGAGTGTGCTCTCTGACTTCTAGAAGGCTGCTGAGGTTTCAGGACTGCAGAAGGTAGATGGGTAGAGAAATGAGCACGATACATAGGCATCTTATATGCTGAAATTGTAGGAGTCAGAAGAAAGCTTCTGGGTGGTGAAAGGAAAAATCTGTTGAGCTTCCTTGACCCCTTCCCAATCCAGATAAAATGCTTTCTATATTTTTATTCCATTTTACTAGACTAAGCTTCAGGCCCAATCCACTGTCCAAGTACATATAGCTAGACCAGGCTTATTCTGGAGGTGGTTTATGTGTCTCTTACCAGGACACAAAAGGAAAGCATATAAATCACATTAATGTGTTAGTTTAGAGGGGTACAGATGCTGCAGGCAAGGGAGGGCCAGGTATTGGTTTTAGCTAATATTACGTTTTGGATCCACTTTCTCCCCCAAGACCTCCATGGGCCCAGCCACATCACTTTTGGAAGGTAACTAATTTCTAAGGCTGTGCAGACTTGGTATTAGTTTATAGGTCCTGATTGTAGTTAGAGCCCTGGGGAGATGCCCAGGAAGAGAAGTCCTCCCTCCCAAGTTCATCCGTTCTCTGTTTTGAGTCCTCAAGGATGTGGGCGTGTTTCTTGTTGCTCGGACACTGGCTTGCACCACTTTTCTTGATGCTGCTCACACGAGTACGGGAAATGTGAGG
>NW_004525041.1:149668-150591 GCF_000260255.1 Octodon degus
AGAAAAATACTTTGAAATACATAACATTCCAAAAATCACAGTGTTCCTTGAAGCTTGAAATGTGGTCGAAATGTAGGACTTAAAAGTGCTTCCTGTATTATCTGGAAATTTTAACTTTGTGAATGTCAAATATCAACTTTATAATTTTATATTTTGATCTTGTTGTCCTTTCTATTCCCTTCAGTGGACAGCAGAAATAATATTATTAATAAATGGTTAACAATTGAAATTTGCCAAACAGAAATATTCCAATTGAGTCTAATTCCTTTTCATTGCACGTTCCTCAGCACTATTCTTAGTAATTTTCCTTCACAATGTGTAGAGACAATAACTTTTAGTGATCAAAATTATATTTCAGTGTCTTTAAAGTACTATTTTCATATGAGGAGAAAGATTCTTTGCCACACATGAGATTCCAAAGATGTTGAATTGGAAGCTTTTATACTTGCTGCACTACAGCAGAAGACACATGCACAGTAGTCTACATCTTTGAACAGCTTAGAACTGTTGTGACATCTTGTACTCCAATGTCTTTAATCATCATTGAACCACCATGTTGGTTCTCATTATGGAAATATGAATATGTTTACCCAGAAGAAAATCATCAGTATTTGAGAAGTACAAATAAGAAGTGGCAAGATTCATCAATAAGCTAAACATAAGATGACAGACAATAACTGATGCTCTCTAGTTTGGATCACAAGCATGCCATTGACCTACTACCTAGCATTTTCCAAGAACACAAATGGCTTGTATTGTTTTTTTTTTCTTTTTTTTCAAAGTTTTATTGGTAAACAGATAGCAATGCGACAGTTTCAAATCCAATCGGACGTACAGTTTCAACAAATAATACACTGCATATATTCTTCTTATTGGTTAATTGCTGTACAAGAAGTGGACATGGGATACTATTTACAAACACC
>NW_004525041.1:186966-187745 GCF_000260255.1 Octodon degus
GCCGGTGTTATACTACTGAGCTCTATCTTTAGCCCTTATGTGAATTTTCAAAGTGTTTCCTTCATCAAAATTAATCAATTGTATGCCAGGTACTATGTATCAACTTGGCCTAACTTGCAATGATTCTGAGTAAAAGTAAATCAAAGGCTTGTGGAATGTTGTGCTCTTAATTTACACTGGAGCATAGGTATGAGCATCAGATTCATCTGCATCCAGTGTAGTTGATGGAGTAAAAGTTTAAATTTCAAGTTAGAAATATGAAGTAGTGTTTTTCTCTTAAATAATCCCTAATGCCTGGACATATTTGGAAGATGACTGAGTTATGCAGGAGTTACAGCTGCCCTGATTTTAGCAGGATTGACTAAAGGAGATGGAGCATTGTGGTCATCACCAGGAAGTTTATCTCCCTTGCTGGATTCTTCTTTCGCTTTCTGTATATTGAAGACTGTGAGCAGATTTTAGCCTGCAGGCTTTTCTACCCTGCATTCATCCTTGGAACCACTAAAATCTGAAGGAAAGTTGTGAGCCAACATAAAGTTTTTTTACTCTTTTTCATGCATTTTCATTCTTTCCTACATTGTTCTTTCAATCTGATAAACAACCCAGATGCCCTTCTTCTAAGGGATAGATAATGATGTAGCATTTTGACACAATGGAATATTATTCAGCTATAAAACAGGATAAATGGAGGCTTCCTTCAGTAAGTTCACCCTACTACAGACCATACACTGAAGTGAAATAAATCAGACCCACATGTGCACACATCATATTTTCTCCTT
>NW_004525041.1:188942-190219 GCF_000260255.1 Octodon degus
TTTTGTATCTGACAAGGTCAGACAAATCCCCTCAGGATTGAACCTGAAATTTTGCAACTCATTTTGTATATCATTTGTCAGTGTCAGCCATGTGGGTGAGTCAGGGCTGTTGCTTGATATTCGCTCCTGCCTTACCTCCTGCATCACCATGTAACTCAGGCCCTTGCACTTGCCAGGGAAGTACTTAATCTACTGATCTATCTCGCCAGCTTTGCTTCACTTCACTTCTTTTGCTTCACTTGTCTTTGCTTGTCTTAGCTTGTCTTCACTTGTCCTCGCTTGTCTTCGCTTCTCTTCTGCTGTATTCACTTCACTTCGCTTCTTCTTCCTCTCTCTCTCTCTCTCTCTCTCTCTCTCTCTCTCTCTCTCTTCAGAAAAATCAGCTGGGCATAGTAGCACACACCTGTAATCCAAGCACTCAGGAAGTGCAAGGACTGGGGTTCCGTCCCTGGCAACACATGCCGTTCTGGCCTCGCCCTTGGGTGCACTGAGGGGGCCACCTAGAGTGGGTCTGGTGGAACACACCTGTAATCCTTGAAAACAGGAGAATCACTATGAGTAAGAGCTGTGTAGTGAGATCCTATACCAAATACATTTTAAAATATGAATAAGTGAATTAAACAGAAACCCAGGGGGCAAGGAGAAGATGCTCTCATCCAGGCTACTTTAGTTCCTTGCTACAAAATAATTACTAAATATAAGGTTAATATAATTTCCAACATGAACATAGGCCCTGGTTTCTTTTGGAAATCACACAAATCCAGGGGGCTGGGGAGATGGCTCAGTAAAATAAGTGCTTCCCTGGCAAGCGCAAGGTACTGAATTCAATCCCTGGTACCGCCAAAAAATAAAAAATAAATAAATAAAATTCATGTCCTGATTTTTACAAATGAGGAAACTAAACTTCAGTGAAAATTACAGGTATAACGGAACAGCTAAAGAAAATTTTCTGTTATAGAGCTTCTCTATTTCATTTGCTGTGAGTAATGAGCTTTAATGTTTTTGATTTTTCTTCAATCCTGGAGGATTTGTTTCTCTGAAATTCCTATTTCCTGGTCACTTTCAGTTTGCACCTGATCCATTGAAGACAGAAAGGACAGTGACTGGAGGAGAAGGGAAGGAAAGTTGCTCTTTTTTTATTTTGCCTTAGGGTAGAATGTAAAGAAATAACTTAAATTCCACCCAGGTGAGACTGGCCCTCCAGTCACCTTGCGGGTGCCTAAGGGTCACACACACCTCCAGCAGGAACAGTGAAAGCCTTATTCATTGCTACAGGG
>NW_004525041.1:203405-204530 GCF_000260255.1 Octodon degus
CTGGTCTATGACTGGGTCTGGGGTTTCCTGCAACATGGCAGAAAGTCCTACTTGGTGTGCATGGTGGGGGAGGTGCTGCATAGTGGTGGGGGGCATCCCAAGGGGGTGGAACAGGGTCCCACCCACACTAAGCTTGTGCTGGTACCATTAGTAGGTCCTGCCAGTGCAGGGTAGTGGGAAGCTCTCCCACACACTCACCGGGCCTGGGCTAAGACTGGGGTGACCTTTCTTTTTGTGGTAAGGTAGTGTTAAGGTCCCCTGTTATGATTTTGATATTGGTTATTTGATTTTTCATGTCCTTTAAAATTTGTATTTTATAGGTGTGTGCTCCTAAACTTGGTGCATACATATGTGTGACTGTTATCTCCTCCTGAATTTTTCCCCTGACCTTGTCTATCTCATTTGATCATTCCTGGTTTGAATTTAGATTTTCTGTGAACAGGATTGCGACCCTTGTTTTTACTGAGGTTCTGGAGCATGCAGTATTATTTCCTATCCCTTGACTTTTAGCCTAGAAATTTCTGTATTTCTTGTGTATAGAAAGTTGTTGAATTTTTCTTGCTGAATTCACTGTGCCAGTCTAATTCTTTAATTTGTGTATTGAGCCCAATTGCCTTGGTGCTTATAATTGATATGTATTGACTTAGGTTTGCCATACTATTTTCCTATTGTTGGTTCCCTGCTTTTATCCTTTCTTTAATTGGTTGCCATATTTGGTGGGTCTTTGTGTTCTCATTCATGGAGTAGTGGTCATTTTGATTCCTCTCTAGAGTATCTTATAGCATTCTATGAAAGTTTGGGTTGGTCATCATGAATTTCTTTTGTTGTTCTTTGTCATTGAAGTATTTCCCTTCTCCATTAAACTTGAAAGAGAGTTTTGCAGGGTATATAGGACTAGGTTGGAATTTGTTTCATTGGAGGACTTGAAGTACTTCGCTCCATGCATTTCTTGACTTAATGGTTTGTGAGGTTAAAATCTGCTGTAATTCTGATGAGTTTTCCTTTAAATGTGATCTGTTTCTTTTCTCTAGCAGCTTTTAGTATATTGTTCTTGTGCTGAATTTCTGGGATCTTGACAATTATATGACTGGATGTGGTTTTAATTGAGTTGATACTATTTGGAGT
>NW_004525041.1:204932-206091 GCF_000260255.1 Octodon degus
TACCCGCTGGCTTCTGGTCTGGCATATTTTCCATCCTTTTTCTATGCTCTTCTATTTTTTTTTTATCAGTGTCTTCTTTATATATACTCAGTAAACTTTTGTTATGTTTATCAACTCTTGTTTTTTACCTGAGAGATTAGCTCTGATCTCATTTCCTCTATACACTCCGGAGTTGTTTTTTTTGCTTCAATTGAAATCATTTCAAAGATTTCAGGTACGTAACTTTCAATCTTTTCTATGCTTATGTCTCCTGGATTTGTTCTGGGGTAGTTGGTGGTCTGAGATTTCATTTTGCCCCTTTGTCTTGTCATTTTCTACTTCAGAAAGAACTCTTTTGGTATCTGAGATACTTCCTTTGAAATTTTGCCCATAGCCATCTATATCACTGCACTCAGAGCCTCCACAGTCTACTCTTGGCTGGGAAGCTAGCTCAGTAGGCTAAATGCCTACCTTGGAAGCACAATACCTGAGTTTTATCCCCATTACTGCATGCCATACCAACCCCAGAGCCCCAGGTGCACTGTACCAGTGTCCCCAAATGAAGTGTCATGGCTCACAATTGTAGTCCCAGTGCTGTGGAGCCTGAGATGGGAGGATCCCTAAAAGTCTGAATTATGTAGTGAGATCCTGAATCCATCAAACTCTGGACCTTGCACTTGTGAGGGAGAAGGATCTCTTTTGTGAGTCACAGATTCCTAGTTGTGTCTGTCCAAAGATCTTGCATTCTCTATTGAACGGGATATTGGTTCCCATTTGTCACTGTCATGTTGTCCTTCAGTGTAGGGCTTTGGTGAGGTTATTGCCTCAGCACTTTCTGCCATATTAGTGAAGGGAAAAATGTATGGTTAAGACAGGTATGATACCTTAGTTTTAGTAGTACAATTAGCAATAATAATAAGTGAAACTTAGAAATTGACATACTGCTATAACTAATGGTTTTGTACTTTAGACCAAAGGAGCAAGCATTATAGTTATACAACATAGAATCCCAAACAGGGAGTGTGCATGTAAAGTAATTCCCCTGAGTTATATCTGGACACCTCCCCACTGCATACCTGGAGTACTTCAGGAAGAAAAGTTCAACCAGTTTCCCTCCTTCTGTCTCTGTGTTACAAGGCTCCTCCCTACAGGTATGTACCATGTTCTGGGTTCTACCAGG
>NW_004525041.1:206750-207951 GCF_000260255.1 Octodon degus
CATGTATTTGATACTGTATATAACTTTGAATTAGACATTGCGGTTCTAGATACTTGATTATACTGGTCATTCTGAGCCATCACATTGCTCTTTCTTACTAGGTCAGTTTATCCTTTAGCTCCAAAAAGCCTTATTTTCTGGCTCCTCTTTAGGCATACGAATTGACTGGGATTTAGGCAGATATATGCTCATTCCTCATTTATGTAGTCCTACCATATAGGTTGCTAGATGTTTCTGGCTGGTGTAGAGGTGGTCATAAAGAGCAGAACTTTTATAGGTTCTGTAATGGGCAGCAAACATAAATTGTATATTTCCTGGGAAGGAGGTCTCATGGTCCATCTAATGATGGGCAGCAATCATAAATTGTATATTTCCTGGGAAGGAGGTCTCATGGGCCAAGACCTCTCCCATGCAAATCCCTCTGAGGAACAGCTGGGCATCCACAGGTACTGCTCAGCACCCCAGGATACACCTGATGCCTGAGGACATCCTTCAGTGGGGTGGAGATTGGTATTGTGACTGTTATTTAACACAAGCTCATTCTGGCTGTAAGAGAGAAAGATGAAGGTTTGCTCGCACTTTCTTCTGTCTCCCTACAAGAATGAGATTAAGATGCCAGCATCTCAGAAAGAAGCCATGTACTTCTATCATAAGTGGGATGATAGGATATTTCAAGACTGAGAAAGATCCCATCCATCTCAGTTGCAAAGATTTTTTTTGAGAAGGGAGTCCTGTAGTTCCCTATTTCACAGAGCATTTTCAATCTAGGATTTGTTTTTCTTGTTAAAATAAGACATTCAGGCTGCTGCAGCCATGGTCCAAAGGAACCAGAACCTCCATTTATTCTTGTCAAATGTAGACATCATCCACATGATCCTGTTTCACAGAGTTTTAAAAATTAGCATTGGCAGTTTAGGTGACATTCCAGTATGGGTTCAAAGGAAAGCCTTGGAGATTTGGTACCAAAACCCCTGCTCTGGGTATCTGTCTAAAAGTTTATAGTTACAGAAACTCCCCATGAATGTATCATTCTAACTCACCTGGAAATGTGATACACGGATACAAAAGAAAGACAAAAAGAGAATATTCTATACTTTAGGAGCTCTAGGATGACCCAATGTTATCCATAGAACAAAAGACGTCATACCCCAAAACTCATGGCTTTTATTGGTATCAATCAGGGAGGTGGGTGGGAGCCACA
>NW_004525041.1:208974-215294 GCF_000260255.1 Octodon degus
GTCCCTGTGCTTTGCTAAGCTTGTTCTAAATAGGTGCTTTAGACCACTGAGCCTTCTCACCAGCCCTGGCATGGATTCTTGAGAGTAACTTTCTTTTTGATTTTTACAGGTACTCATACATAAAATGTAACTATGACTGGTTTGATTTTGTTGGCATCTAAGAGTGCCAGTAACATGACAGACATTTTTGGTAGAAAAACAATATGGTTTTATTGAGCAACACACTAGCTTGTGAGAAGATGAAAGGCTAGCACCTGAGGTAACTATCCACATAGTGACAGGTAGAAGAGTTGCTATGGCATCTTTTGTGAAAATGTGATCTTAGTCTGCAGTTGGTCTCCCACACGGTTCATTATGAAACATTGCCTGGTCTGGAATGTGGACTATGAGCATCTTATCCTGATCAGAGTTCAGCAAATCACTCATCATCTGTGAATCTAGGAAAATGCTGTTGATTTGAAGTTTTCTGTTGTTCTGTGTGCCTGGTTTCCATCAGTCAATTTCTCTTCACCACTTTTATAAGGGTCCTCTGTACTTTATTTCGGTATTTTTTTCCCTCTACATTTTTGTATTATTGAACTCAGAACCGTTGCACTGAAATACATCTCAGTGATTTTTTAAATTTTAAGACAACTAGGTTGTCCATGCTGGACTTTAAATTTGCATCCCTCTGTCTCAGTTTCTTAGAGCACTGGCATCATAGGCATGTGTCACCATGCCTGAATTCATGTCCTTTTAAATTAGAAACTATTCCATAACAGAAAAGGGCAGTGTTCAGGGAGAGGGTTGGTACTATATTCCTAACTCTCTGGGTATTCATTATGATATAGAGAAAGATATAAGGAAAAATAAAGTTACATTTGTGGAATAGAAGAAAGAAGGAAAAAACTCTTAAAAGTTTGTGTTGTATCAGAGAAATCTTTGAACTTAAACTTCTGAGCAGTGCTGGAGCTCTTGGGTCTCTAGGTCATGGACTGAATGCATTTTGCATTGTGAGCTGTATATAAACATTTGGGGAAGTTGTGGTCTGTATGTAGATGTCCTACCAAAGCCTTATGCGCTCATAGGTATGGTTTCTGGAGGTGGCCCAATTAAGGGTGTTTGATAGATTATAACTAGTGTGAAAACTAAATGGGCTCACCATAGTTCTGTTTATAGGTAATGGAAGCCCCACCCTGGTTATGGATGGCATTAATCTATAGGCTTGTAGCCTGGGGTGAAGCATAAAGGGACAGAAAGAAGGAGGCTGCTTGCTTTTGCTGCCTGCTGCCCACCCTGCCATGGGCTGTTTCTCCCCTGCCATGCCCATCTCCCATGCCACCCTCCTCTGGAGACCCCACCATGCACTGTGGCCTCTTACAAACTGTGAGCTGAAATATACCTCATCTCTTTAACTTAGGGTGATCGAATGTTTTGCCTCAGAAATGAGAAAAGTAACCATGGCAGGAGGTCAGAGGTGCAGTGTTGTGGTTTGGATGTCAAGTGTTCTCCAAATTCTTTGTCTCCAGATAATGCTTTTGTAGGAGACATTGGTATCCCTGATCCCTTTTCTGCCCTTCTCACCCAAATGAGACAAGCACTTCTCCCTCTTCATGCACTCTCCTTCCTGATGTAGTTCCCTACCACAGGCAAAGAGCAACATTATCAAATGCCATTCACCGCTCTTATGGCTTGTGTCTAGATGTTCCCCCACAGTTTATGTCCTGATAGACAGGAGCTTTTCAGAGTTGGCTGCATCTAGAAGGTAGGATGCTGGGACTAGTGGTGTGTGGTTACTAAATTAGTCCATTGATTGGTTAGACACACCTCCTACACCCAGTACCTACATAGAATATGAAAGGAGCAGAAAGAAGCTGCTAAGGTGGCTTGACTTGGTGCTTGCTGTTCTCGCCTGCCTGTTTGCTGTGGAGTATTTCTCCTATGTGATGCCTCTTTGTCATGTCACCCTGTGTTGAGGCAAACTGACTATAAACTGAAACCTCTACAAAGTGTGAGTCAACAAAACCTGTCCTCCTTTAACTTTGGATGTTGGGTATCTTGTTTCAACAATGAGATAAGTAAGTAAGCCAACTGCAGTCTCCAATACCATGAACCAATATAATTGTCTTCCCTTAATTTGTTGATTTCAAGTATTTGTCACAGTAAGAGAAAGATTACTGTCATATCTGTCTAAAATACAGAAGTTCAGCTCAAGAACATTAGTGGGCAATGGGGTATCCTTTCAGAATGGAAACATTGACCCGGGCTGTTGGTGGCCATTATAAAGGAGTGCTGCTCTCTTCCAAGAGTGTCCTCTTTTAGTACTCATTTTGTGTGTTTGTGGTACTTGATACACCATGTCAACTTGATGGGTCTGAAGCTTAGTTGGAGCAGCTCGGCGCCCCACCCTCGGGTGACTCAGATCTTAAAGGGTATATAAAAGAGTTGAGGAATGCTTTTGCATGTCACTTTCTTGGAGGAGCGTGGTTGTTGCAGCCATACCACTTGGAGGAGCTCGGATCTTCATATTTTGCTTGATAGAAACTGCAGCTGATTTTCCTCCTCTATTCTTCGTTGTTTTCTGCTGTCATAAACTTCTGCCATCTGCCTTGAAGCCAGCGGAGTATGGACTAAAATATCCACTACCTGCTAGCTAAATAAACCTTCCTTCCTTCATTTCATGGATCAAATATTTGTCCCAGCACCGAGTAAAAATAATTGAGATACCACTTGTACAATCCATTCAAGTTTATGGATCCTTTTATGGATAGTGCACCAATGGATGATGTGATAGTCTAGTTGCTATGATACAGTTCTTAACAACCACAATTTAAAACAGGAGCAAGTAATTTTGGTTCATGTTTGTCTGTAGGTTGCATCATGTTGGTCAGAAAGCAGAAAGAACAGGGAGGAACAGGACAAGGAAATGCACCATTCCAGGATACACCCCAATTGGCCTGCCTCCTCTGAGCAGGCCCTGTCTCCTAACAGGAAGCCAGGTGTATGGCTCCCATGATCCAGTTACCTCCTAGCCACTGTGGCTGAGTACGAGGCTCTTCAGGGGCAGACTCGAAGCAATCATTAACAGGAATTGACAGGTGGCTTCATCCCAGGAAGAGGTATTTGAAGGGCCACATCTCACATCTGTCCTCTCTGTATTCAGCTTTCATCAGTGGCTGGTGAGGTCCGACCTGGGCAGCATGGACTAACCAAGCACACAGACTATAGAATGAGGCTTCAGATCAAATTTCAGAGCTGGGGTTATTTCCATGACTTATAACATCTTTTACAAGTGGCTTGCTTCTCTACAAAAAAGAGAATCATAATGCTAACTATTGGATTGTGGAGCTCAGAGAAGGGCATGGTGCTCTGTTATAAGTGGCAGGTATTCTGATTATTGGTCCTTGCACTCAAGATAACACAGAAGCTTGAGGAAAGCATATGTGTTCAAAAAGAACCAAAGAAATAGCTTATGTTATTGAAAAAATTTGAACTTATGAGTTACATCTTCCTTCTTTTCATGTATGTCTTAGGTAAATGTTATCAGTTATAATATAATATATTTGTATCATAAATACACTTATTTTTTAGCGATGTCAGCAGATTTTGAAAATTGAATACTGTACTTTCCCTCGTTCTCATTTTAGGAAATCATCATCATCCTGTGGATGCAAGAACATGACAAAAATCATCAAAAATATTAGGTGACTTGGTTTACTAAAATTTACAATAGAGAGAATTATAAGTTGTGTTATTGAATTGTAATGCATGAATTGCATAAATAGTATTTATTACATTTTCATATCACTGATGTTGAATTGATGGAGAGTTGAGGTTTTCCCCATACATGTTTGAATGTTTAGCAGGTCAGAACAAATCTGAAACAATTTTCTGCATTTGCATGGGGGTACGATTAGAGAGCATGGACTTGGCATGTGTTTACAAATAGGCAGCATGACAGGATTGTGCATTCAGAACATATTTTATGGTTGTATGTATTCTTGGTATGGATTCAAAGAATTGTATATGTGTATTTCTGTGTTTGCATGTAAGTCTATGGCTAGTTTGGGGACAGGAAAGAATTTATGATTGTGATATGGAGTTTATATAATTCTCCGCTATCTAATTGCAAGAATTATTTGTGCCTGTTAGCAGTTTGTGCTTACATATATGCAGGATTTGTGGACCTGCATATGTATTTGGCTCATGACTTGTAGAGTGTGTACATGGCTCATGACTTCCAGAGAGATAGATGTATTTATTTTTGTGTGTATTTAAGACTTAAGGTAGTTTGGATTAATATTTTCTGTAGTTATCTAAACTTTCCCACAGCTAGTCCTTAGCACATATATGGAAAGTGAAGATGTATTTATCTAATGGGAGGATGAAGTTCTGTGTTTCTATAAGAGAGAATTGGAATTCTATTTTTTGCAGAATTAGGGTTATTTGTCAGTATTTGGAGATATACACACAGGATTTTCCTAGGGATTATTTAGGACTTATAACAGTTTTATTTATAAATAGTGTATTGAAGATTTCTTAGTTAGTTTCTTTTTGTTTCTGAGACAAAGTACCTGACACCAAATTGAAGGGAGGAATTATTTATTTAGCTCGCAGTTTGTAGAGGTTTTAGTCCATAATCAGCCAGTTCCAAGGCAGGGGGCCTATCAGATAGGTATTTCAGAGGAGAAGCATTTCAATGTGGTCATAAAGCAAGATACCAGAAACACCTCTTTCCCTTTCTTTTATTATATCCAGGCTACCGGGATAAGGGTAGTGCCACATTACACAGTTAACAGATTTAGTGATCCTTTGAAAAGATGGGCCATATCTACACACAAGCCATAAAACCTGATATGGCCCATAGTTAAGGTCATTACTGATGAATAGAAACTAACCATAGACTATAGAAAATTAAAACTTTTCTGTTTATTATAACAACTCTTTAGATATTATCACCTTAATCAACGAAATTTAAAGCAACATGAGTAAAATGATTGGGAGGAACAGGTTTGACTAGTATGCCTTCTGGGTAAAAATTTTGCAGAAGTCATGCCCAATTTGCCTTTCCTTGAAGGGCAAACAGTCCAACTCTAGTTTATCATCTAAAGAGTACTTAAATACCCTTGATACTTTCACATGAGTTTTAGTGATAGATTCCAATGCCTGCCCCACATTTCCAGCAGAGACTGGAAAATCAGAAGCATCATGTAAGTGAAATCCTCCCCACTCATCCTTTATAATGGCATCTCATTGAAGGCATGGACTGTTATGTTACAGAAGGGAAAAAAAAAAGAAAAAAACTTTTCCAACACTGTTGAAAGTATTGGGCTATATCTGTACCTAAGAGAGATAAACTGTTCCCAACAAAGCAAATCACAAGCTCCATCCTCCTGCCTCAGTAAAGGGTCCAGTTAAAATTTTTTAATGTACTTGATACTATGCAGCTCAGACTCCTAATGATCCTCATGTTTTCAGCCTCCCAGCACTGGGATTACAGGTAAACGCCACCATACCCATTCTCAGTGGCTGGCTCAGGGTGCTCGGTGGGTGGTCTGGCATGGCCTGTGGCGCTGGGGGTCGAACCACAGTACCTGCACTTGCCTTAGCAGGAGCTTAGTCTGTGAGCTATCTCACAGGCCCTCCAATTAATATATGAATTCTGAGAATTGGTGAGATAGCTCAGCATGCATAAGCATCTGCCTGGGGAGTGCAAGGTCCTGAGTTTGATCCCTGTACAAAAAAAAAAAAAAAAAAACAAAAAACAAAAAACAAAAAAAAAATACCCCACTTGAATCCTGGCACTAACATTTGATGGCTCCTCCATATTTATTTATTGTATTTTATTTTTATTTACTTATTAATTTATTTCTTTTCTATTTAGTACAGGGTCTGCAGGATCTCAGTATGTAGATGAGACTCACAGTGGTCCTCCTGTTTTCAGCCTCCAAACTGCTGGGATAACAGGCGTGCACACCTTGTGCAGACTCAATCACCATTTCAGTGTGCCCTGGGGGTAGGCCTGTATAGCAGGCTGTGGATCCAACCCCTGGTCCCTGTGTCTGCCTAAGCAGGTGCTATAACTTGATGAGCTATCTGGCTGGCCCTCATAAAGTATTTAATCACCTGTCATTTTTCCACTTTTTAGTTGTAAGAACTAAAACTCTTACACTATATGGGGCACAGAAAATTTAGTCTATAAATTCAAAATCCTATTATGCTCTAGACAACAGTAAATAGCACTTTAAAATTGAATCATCTGTCATTCATGGTAATGTACTCCTTTAATGCCTGCCCTAGGAGGCTGAGGGAGAAGAATTGCATAAATTTAAAGCCAGCCT
>NW_004525041.1:215744-217153 GCF_000260255.1 Octodon degus
AAGGGATAGAAAAGCATCTTGTCTCCCTCCTTTGTTGTTTTTACTACCTTCTACTCACCATGAATAGCTCTCTTCTGCCTTGAACCTAGCCAGTTATGGACTAAAGCCTCCATAAAATTTATAAAATTTGAGCTAAATAAATCTTTCCTCCCTTAACTTTGGGTGTCAGGTATTTTGTCTCAGCAATCAGAGAAAAATCACTAAGACACAACCCTACACTCATTATCATCAATGATCCAGCCTCTTTAGATAAAGAATTCAAGGTGCTTTAGATAAAGAATTCAAGGTGCCACCGTGAGTGTAGTGATTGGAAACAGACATCACAGGAAAGACCTTTTAGGGTGACTGGCTCTTAATTTAATACCTAACTCACACTTGAACCCAATTGGTGCTACTCTAATCCCACATCCTAACAAACTCTTGGGGGCCCTCAACAATAACCCTAAGGACCAGGCGTACAGTGGCATGGCACCTTCCTGGCAAGTGCAAGGTCCTAAGTTTGATTCCTGGTACTGAAAAAAAAGATCACTGGCATAGTGCCTTTCTGGCAAGTACAAGATCCTTAGTTCAATTCCGGGTACCAAAAATTAAAGGACCCTAAAAATATAAAAATAATCAAAGTTAAAAACTTATGATAAACTTTAGAGACAGAGACTGAATATGAACACACTAAAGCCTGAAATGAATGGGTTAAATTTATGACACAAGCCACAAGTGTGATTGTTATATTTATATGACTGGATGCCCACAGACATAAGTCATTCTATTTAACTTTGAATAGGACAGTGACCCTTGGAATGCTTGTATGTTGCCTCTGTGCCAGGACAAAGATGCATGGAGAAATGAGACCTTTACGAGTCTGTTGATCCTCTTTCCATATTGCTAAGGACAGATCTGAGAGGGTTCCCCCACCCTCTCTAGGGAGTATTGATGTACAGAAAAGAAATTCCCAATGTATTAGGTGTCTGAACAAGCTTATGTTTTCTAAAACTAAAGAATGAATTGTAGGAACAAAATAGATTAAGAATAGAATGATATTTATTGGGGAGAGATAGGTTCTGTCAGAGATAGAGAGAGAGAGAGAGAGAGAGAGAGAGAGAGAGAGAGAGAGAGAGAGAGATACAGATGTCTTGAGTGTGTTGCTGAAAACCCTGCCTTTTCTAAGAATTTTTATAGAGCAAAACCATAAGGTGAGGCAGGTCAAGATGGGCATAAGGTAGAATAAAAATATGGTCAACCAATAAGATTCTGCGCATAATTGCTCAGCAATATTGATTAAATCAGGATCAACTCATATAGCAAAAGCAGATATGAAACAGAACAAGGGCTTTTCCTTAAGGAAGTATGTCAGTGGCTTTTCCTTGCTTTCTCAAGGTGATCAATATTTAGAATACAATTGTTATTTAGAA
>NW_004525041.1:218797-219768 GCF_000260255.1 Octodon degus
GCCTTTGTAGTATGTAGGGAAAGGGAAAATATTTTAGAAACATAGTGGCTGAAAAATCACATAAATCTTTGCACAGGAACATCTGCTTCCTGGAAAGTCCCTAAGTAAAGAATAGACAATAATATGAAGAAATTCAAACTAACACTGGGAGAGTGATCAAAGAGCTAACTGATAAAGAAGTAATGAAGCTGGGCTGGGGAGATAGTTCAGAGGGCTTAAGTGCCTGTCTGGTAGAAATAAGGCCCTGGGTTTGATCCCCAGTACTGCATGGTGTGCCACTCTTTATGTGTCTGAGCTGTGTAGTGAGGCCCTGTACTAAATAAATAAAGATTTTTAATTTTTTTTTTCATTTTATGGAAGCATAGGTAGAAGGCAAGGAAGACTGTGTTTCTCACGGTACTCTCAGCCACTGAGGAGATGGGAAAGAGACTTGCATGCTAGGGGCTCAGCACTCCATGTGACCACTCCATGTGTGCCTGTTCACTTAGTGGATGCTCAGCCATGCAGGACTTAGGAAAAGCCTGCCTGTTCTGGGCAAGTGGATGTGTTTCTCATGCCATGATCAGCAGCAGGCAGTTTCTGTTGTACATTCTTACAAACACATCAGGAGCATACCTGTGTGCTGGCCAGTACATAGTTGGAAGGCTTCTGAAATAATAGGGCTGTTAATTAAACATGGACTGGAATTGTGCAGTGCATTCTGAAAGGATTTTACAAGTTCCTTTTCATTCCCCTAAAGTATTTTTTTTTACAATTGGAAATATTTCTTTTTTTTTCTTTTCAAAGTTTTATGGATAAACATATAGATAGGAGACAGTTTCAAATCAAATTAAAAGTACATTTTCAACAAATAATACACTGCATATATTCTTCTTAGTAGTTAATTGCTGTACAAGATGCAGACTTGTGATCCTACTTACAAACACCATTAGAACAAATCATTCTATTCATTAAGAGAATGCAACTATATA
>NW_004525041.1:220534-222111 GCF_000260255.1 Octodon degus
CAATTGTAAGTATTCCAGGTCTTTCTTGCCTTAAGCAAAGAAGTGGACAAGCAAGCCAAAAACTTTATGCAAACTCTGTTTAAAAAGTGAGGGGTGAAAGGATAAGATAAGAATTAGATCTACAGAGTAAACTGAGGTTGAACAAAGAAAGGAAAAAATAAAAGCAAAACTGAATGTGGGCTTCCACGTGTCCTTACAATAGCAGGCTCCTCTTGGCAGCTCACCTCTTTCCTGCCACCCACATCTCATGGGGACCTGTGAGAAATTCCATTTGCAAGGGTCATGGAAATTATTAGGAGCTCTCCCTGGACTGTGTGATTGACAGGTCCTGCTTAATTTCCAGTCAGCATCACCATGCCCTACCTGCTACATCGTTGCTAGCTGGTCCAGGCTGACCCTAAGCTTCCAATTCTCCTGCCTTAGCCTTGCAGGTGTGGTGCTCCAACTTGCCTGACTTCACTGTGGCTTTGATTTGTATCTCCCTAACAATTGGAGGATGTTGAGCATTTTTCACGTTTATTTGAAATTTGCATATCTTATTTGAAGAAATGTCTATTCAAGCTTCTTGCCTATTTTAAAATTAATTTTTGTGATCAGTGAGTTGTAAGAATTCTTAGTTTTTACCTCAGCTCCTTCTCATGTTTTGTTTCTAGTTGCTATGTATCCAGAGCAGCAGGTCATGCAGCCTTCAAGCCAAAGTTTTGGGCACCCTTTGTAGATGACACCAACAGCCCTGTTTGTAAGTAGATGTGGAGTATGTATGAGAGGAATTAGGGGTGAAGGCCAGTTTAATATGCTTCTGCTGGCTAGAACCACATGTGGCACATGTACGACTACCCCATCAGGCAGCTTGTACCACTCATGGTACAAAGGAACCTAAGAAAGCACAAGATTGGGAGCGGGATTTAAAATGTTTTAGTCACTCTGATGTAACAGCTTTGAACTTTGAAAAAAAAGGTTTATGTTTAATACATGTTTTAAAGTAAAAATAAAAACGCTTTAGTTTTATAACATTTCATTTGCTTTCTCTTTGATGTCTAAATGGAATTGTTAAGAAGAAAGATATAAAGAGAGTGGGTCTGCAGGCCTTGGGAATGCTGGGAATGTCATGGATTTCAAAGACATTAGTTAGAAAGGAGCCCTGTGGTATGAGAAATTTGAATCTGGTAGAGGAGGCACAATGAACCAGGGAGAGCAAACAGGCCTTAGAGAGCTGAAGTAGAACACAGAGGGCTGCCACCCTGCCTTGCAGCCCGCTGAACATGGACTGAAACCACAAACTGTGAGCTACACAAACCTTTCCTAACTTAATTTTGGGTGTTGAGTGTTTTGTCCCAACAACAAGGAAAGTGAACCAAGTCAGGTATTTTCCTATTTCAGGGTGGGACCAGCCTTGTTTTCACTAACTGCTTCTTTCTGAAGACTGTGACTAAGTTGACACACAATTTAAGATGAAAGGCAAGAAAGAACTACATCGTACTTTTGTTATACTGTGACAAAATTGACCCCATGTTGTTGCCCTTCTAACCTCGCCATGTTCCTGTTACCCTCCCAACTCCTCACCCCTGTGACCCAAG
>NW_004525041.1:223643-224818 GCF_000260255.1 Octodon degus
ATTTCTCCCACCTTCTTCCACCTCCTTTCTATCTCACCTGAGATGATCATTTAGATATTACTTCTTTAGAGACTCTAACCTCCCTAGAGGAGGTGCATTCCATGACCATACAATCCTGGAACATGCTGTGTTTTGCATCAAAATAGTTGATTCTCTCTTCTGTCCCTGTCCTGCACTGACTCTCTGGAGGGGGTCTCTATGCGCTGAACCTCACTCTTGATGGAACATGAAGCCACATGTGCCATGACCTTTAAGCTTTATGAATAGACAGTGTTCATTTGATTTTCTACAGAAATTATATAACTTATTCTTTAGGTTTAAAAAAAGAGCATTTATATGGCAATATGTGAATAATCAATGGAGTTGATCTTTCTTTTTTGCCTACTGTTTCATAGTCTTTGCCTAACAACTAATAACCAAGTTACCAAGTTTTCTATGTGAATAGGGTATTTGCTCTGGCCTTAAAGAAACACACAGAGGTGGGCTTTAGGCCCATGGAAAGGAGAGAGTTGCCTTTTGTAGAATCACTTGAGCCCTTTCCATATTGTTGATCTGAAGAATAAGATTACTTTATCTAGTTTTCCTTTGGAATGTACCTGAAAGTTGTTCCCATAACTGCTTGTCATGCCTTTGGTTCCATTCTTTCTGAGCCTGTAGCTTTAGGTGTGGGCGTTCTTTACCTGCTTGGGTACAGAGGTATGTTGGTAAAGGGGTGGATGTAGTGAAGGGAAAGGGGATGGATTTGAGAGGAGATTTGGGATAGTAGAAGATTAGACTCCAAGTCCAAGGTCCTAGCAGGATTGGTTAAAGAAGGTAGTCTTCTAAGTCAGGAGGGAGAGAAAAGATTGATGAACTTTCTGGAAAAATAGTTCCTGTTTTTCTTTGGGGGGGATGGGACTGGAGATTCAGAACTAAGGTCAGGGAAGGGGGAATGGAGTGTAGAAAGGAGTTCATGTCCTCTTTGGCACAAAATTAATGGCTTGCATAGTCTATTTTTTAGTTTCAAAACCATTGAAGTCTACTTATTTATGAACCTGGGAGGTGCCTCAAGCCTGTTCCAGCTTATGTCGGAGTGGTCTACATTGGGATAGGCATAAGCAGCAGCCTGTCCTTGTTCACCTTCTCCAGCCATCATATCTTTGAACCTCAGTGGTACAAGCCTAACAACAAATGGG
>NW_004525041.1:225578-227140 GCF_000260255.1 Octodon degus
AAAAAAATCAACCCATAATCACTAATAATCTTCTCCGGTCTTTTACTGGCACATTAGAAATGCTTACAAACTACTTGAAAATTCTTTAGTGTGGCAGTATTACCCTTAATTGTCAATATGACATAGTGGTCACCTCATGGAGCAACCATCTAGAGCAACAACCAAATCTGCGGCACCTGCAGGGACCAGCTCCCTGCTTGCGTGGGGAGGGATTTCTGTGGGCAGCTGCACCTGGCAGTTCAGCAACTTTCTCCAGAAACAGGGCCTGAAGCGTGGCATCCTCTGAAATATGCTGTGGCAGCTCTGCTGCCTGAAGTCACTCTGGCGAAGTCACAGGGGTGAAAAACCCCCAAGAAAGCTTTAGTATACACTCTGCTGGTTTTTATTTACATGCTAAACTGCATTATGTGAAATTAAATTTCATTCAACACTGCAGACAACTCTGCTGAGTGCTGCAGGTAATATCCAGATGTGAAGAGCAGGACTCCTGCCCTCATGGAGCTGGCAGAACAGTAATTCTTTCTTCAATTACTCCAATTTTATGATTCCCATTAAGCATAAATTTTGAACAAATACTTCTTTAATCCTCAGGACAGCCTTGACTGGTAAGTAGGATAAAGAAGTGACTGAGAAGGGTACATTCAATATATAATTGATTCTTTTCTAAAACAAGATAATTCCAGCCAATATCAATTATATGGTTTTAAAATTAAAGAAGTAAATCTGACTGATGCTCAAATGTATTAAGCACAGAGATACTGTCTTTACAAACCTTCTTTCTGGTGTCACTGTTCCAGATGCTCCAGCAGTAATGTGTGCACAAATGGTTCCCATCCTGGGCTTTGGAAGCAGCAATGTGATCTGCACTCTCACCCTTGCCTCTCTACTTGCGGTGTCCCATCTGGCTGCACCAGGCCTTGCTTGCCTCCCTGAAATCCCTGCACTTCAAGAGTTGCCTTGTAGTCACTGCTTGTGTCTGTGCACAGCGCCCCCTCTTGGATCAAGCAGGTGCTGTGCCTCTTTCCTCCTGGTCTCTGAGCTCTGAAAAGGGCCTGGGATGCTGATGCATCTTTCCCTCCACCTGCTCCCTGTATTCCCCAGGTGAGCTGGGTGTCTTTGGAATTCACGAATCAGAATTTCCTCCTGTCAACAACATAGTCATAGCAGGGGGCCTACGTAATAAGGTATTTTCACAAGGAGCTTATTCTGTAAGATCTGTAGAGGCCATGCACTGATGACATTATTTGAATATTATTTCTCATGCATATTTTCCAAGAAGAAAATGCTTTGGAGTACATTGTTTTCTTTCAGTCCTTAAGGAAGCACCATTTTGAAATCTTAGAATTGGGGCTGGGGAGATGGTTCAGTAGAATAAGTGTTTCCCTGGCAAGTGCTAGGGCCCAAGTTCAATTCCTCGTTCCATAAATAAATAAATCAATAAATCAATAAATAATTAAAATTAAAAATAAATAAATAAAATAAAATCTTAGAATCATTGGGATTGGAAAAAGTCCTAAACAAGATATTCAACTGTCTTTCACATGAAAATTACATCAGAAAAC
>NW_004525041.1:235664-236501 GCF_000260255.1 Octodon degus
TGTTTTAAATACTAGCTTTTCATATACCAAAGACTAAAACTAGACCCTTGTTTAGCAGCATGCATTGAAGTCAAAATGGATGAAAGATCTAAATAATAAAACAGAAACACTAAATTTAGTAGAAGAGAAAATAGGCAGAAATCTCAAAGACATAGTTGTAGGCAGAGACTTCGTGAGCAAAATACAGACTTCAAGGGACATACTACGAAGAATCAACAATGGGGATCTCACCTTATGAAAAAGATTGTGCATGACTAAAAATTTTCCAATAGTGTGAAAAAAATGGAAAAAAATTTAGCCAGCTCTCACACAGACAAAGGACTTCTAGCTACAACATATACAAGTTGAAAAAAAAAATTAAAAAAAAAAACATATACAAGTTGAAACAAAATCAGATCTCTAAATCCAAACACCTAATGCAAAAATAGCCATCTGAGATGAATATATTCTTCCCAGATAAAGAAATAGAAAGAGTAAATAAATATATGAAAAAAGTTCACCATCATTTGTCATTTATTAATGCAAATTTAAACAACACTGAGATTCCACCTGACCCCCACAAGCATAATGCTGGTGAGCCTGTGCAAAAGAGCAACGCTTCTCCACTGCTGGTAGTAATGTAGACTGTTGCAACCACTATGGAAATCACTGTGGAGATTCCTTAAGAGACTAGGATTAGAGTTGCATTCATCCCAGCTATTCCCCTTCTGGGTATTTTTCCAGAAGATTTAAAACACCATGCTACAGAAATATATGTGCACCTATGTTTGCAGCAGCGCAATTTATAATAGCTAAATTTTGGAAATAACCTAGATACCATCAACAGAAGAAGGGATA
>NW_004525041.1:238016-239278 GCF_000260255.1 Octodon degus
TGATGAAGAGAACATTCCACAATTCTGTTTTTCACAAGTCTACAGAAATAAGATATTCACTTTAAAAGTAGTTTTAGTGATCCATTTATAATAACTCAATTTAAAAAAACATATTCATCAAATCAATCTTTCAAAAGACAGTAATTTCTGAATAACTAAATGTAAATAGATGTTAACACAGTATAATATTAAGAAGGAAAATGTGGTTTGATACACTTAGATGAAAAAAGGATTTCTGTACATGTCATCACAACCAAAAAGCTTTGAGAAAATATCAAATGCGATTTCAGAAAAATGTTTAATAATTTTATATGACTAATTATCACCCATGAAGAAAATTACCCCATCTACACAATGACAAAAATATTAGCAAACATGACGTAGAAAAAAGGTTTGTAAAGTACAAAGCATATTTAACATAGAACAGAACCACACTACAAATTGGGCAAGAGCAGATAAAGAAAGTTCACAAAACAAAATGTTCTGAACCTTTGTTTGGCTTCAGTAATCAAAGAAATACAAAGTAAAGCAATGAAATACTTTTGCCATAAAAATTTTCCCAAACTAACTGTATGGATAATGTCAATAATCATGAATAATATGTACAAAATAGCAATTTCACGGATTCTTGGAAGTTTAAATCGACTTAGTCCTTTAAGGTTGCTTTACATTTTTTTAAAAAAAGGATTTCATCATTAAGCTTCTCTTCTGGAGGATTAGCAACTTAAGTTTGCAGACCAAAATTAGAGGAAAAAGAAGGGCTGGAAGGACAGTCAACATTTTGGCCCTAGCCTTTTAAGGTCAGTGAGGACTCAGGACATAGGAGAACCTGTACTGTAACATCCTGTAATTTAGTGGTGTCCCAAATTTTCTGATCAAGGAGATTATGGGGCCACAGAGGAAAGTGATCAATGATGTAGAGTGTGCCTAAAGAAAACATTCTCTCAGGCTTTTACAGAGAGCAAATTGATCAAGCAATGGCCATGACTCATCCACAAGGCTGACACTGACAAAGGATCTACAGACTGTTGTTCAGAGTTTCAGGTTAAGTCCTGAGGGGATTTGACTGACCTTGTTAAATACAGAAGATGCATTTCTTGTTATATAGGTCTTGCTTTATCTTGTTCTTAACCATCTAGCAGAAAAGTATAAAAACGAGGTATAAAAAGTGAGCCCATATTAATATGCTGAGCGGTAAAAGGCTAAAGTGAAAAATTTCTTACATTGCCAGTCCTATGCAAAACCCACTACTATTATGGACT
>NW_004525041.1:247721-255577 GCF_000260255.1 Octodon degus
TAAACAAAAAAAGAGGATACAAATGAAGGACCATTTTGTATGTATACATACAAAATAATTAGGACAGATATACAACTACTATCTCTTTTTTTATTTTTATTTTCAGAACTCTGGATTGAACTCCGTCACCTAATAGTGTCTGGACACAATATCATGTCTGCATGTTGCACTATGAATAACCACTATGAAGACAATATTACGCAATGTATTATTAAAAATGTCCTAACAACCTGTTTTGAAACTGTCTCATTGCTATTAGTTTCAAAATAAAATTAATAAAAAATAATAAAATAGTATACATTTAGTTTTTTGTTATGAAAGTGATCATCTGTTTATCAAGTCTTCTCTAACAAGTTTTTTTTCCTCTTCCCTTCTAGATTGATTGCCATTTCTATGAGTCCCCAAACTACCAATGTCTTATGTGATTAAAGTGTCTATACTATACATCTGTCTTCTTGTAGACTGTGGGCAACACAGTGTGCCATTTGCGAAGTCAAACTGCTGCTTAACTCAGCACAAGTGTATAATGGACATTGTTCATCAAGTGCATAACACCAAGATTTTCTTGTCAAAAATCTCAAGATTAATCACTGTTGTTCTTTACACAGTGATGACACAAATTCCAAATCCACTTCTTCAATCCTCTTACTCTACTACATACAACATTTTCCTAAAAATAAAATACTGGCGTTCTGATACAAGGATCTTTTTTGTGTTGGCATATTACATGGAACCTGTTTCTGAGCTGCAAGGCAGTGATTTATCTCCGTAATGCTTGTTGGTTGTTCTTACCTTTAGAGAAGTTGGCCTTTGTCGATGAATCCCCAAAGTTATAATCCTTAATTCCATGTATTGATATTACTTTACAGTCAACTCTTATAGGACGACTGTGGGATACCTATAAGCTGCACTCACTTCTAGTTTTTCACCATTTCTATCTTCCAGTATCATTTATATCATGGAGTAGAAATAATGGCCTTGCAGCATTCAGCACAGTGCCTGCCAGAGTCTGCACTTGCCTAGTAAATTGTTCTGCACACCTTGGGGAGGATTTGTTTTTACTGAGCTGGGGAATATAATGACCACATACAAAGTTGGGGAAAAATAGGGAAAAAACCTGGCAGAATGACTAGGTGTCTATACAAATTGTCTTTTTTGCAATGGGATTTCACTTTGTGCAGCAATATGCCTTTGCAGTGCCTATATTTTCCAACTAGGTGAGACCAAGTTCACAACACATAGTCTGTAAGATGCAGGTAGAAATTATTGGATGGGACTTCCAAAAAGGACCCTTGTGAAATAAGGGCATGACAGCTGCTAGTTGCTCCACGAGGTAAATTTATGGTGTGGTGACCAGCTGTAGGGATGAGACAGCAGAGTCTCAGTCCCTTCAGTGACTGCCTGATCATTTGTTTTATGAGAGACAAAAATCTTACGGTTTAGCGTATTGTACTCTGGGGATTTCTGTTACAGGCAGAACACCAGCCATTATGTGTAGCCCGGGACCTAGCTGGAATCTAGGGATTTCGCTCCTCTTAGGGTTTCTCTGGAATCCCCTGGAGTCCACAGAAGTTGCTGGAGCCAGCAGAATACTAGACTCTAAAAGCTGGGCCTAGAACATGAAACCCATCAGGAAGCGTCTAGAGGAAATGCACACATGCGTGGCTGTGACCCTGACACTATGGGAGCTTCTAGCTCCACCTCCTTCACTCCTTTGCAGCCTTGTTCCTTAAGCCACATGTGTCAGCCCCCGCGTGAATGTTGCAAGTACCAGCATCCTCCAGCTCCTTATGCATTTGAGGCCTCCCGTGCTGATTGGAAAGCACAAGGAGCTGCATGCTGCATAGCGGGCAGTCTGGAATACCCATTGGTGGACGCGTGTCACGTGCATGAGGAGGCGTTGCGATTGGCTGGCGGGCGGGCGCGTGAGGGTGGCGCGGCCCACTGGTCTATAAGCCTGGGCGGCCAGCAGTGTGTGAGGGATCCAAGCGCAGGAGGTCCTTGTGGGGCCCTCAAAGTGGGGCCTTTACTGCCCTGCGAGCGTGGCGGGACTGCTGGGACAGGATGGGACAGATCGCGAGGGCGAGGGTGAGCAGGGCCCTGGATTTCCAGGGCTGGGGCCGCCCAGCGCTGTGTCCTTGGCTCCAGAGCCCGCCAGGAGCAAGAGGGACCCTCCAGCACTGGGTTCCTGGAGCCCCAGGGCTTGGCACGGAGAAAGGCTGGGGATCTGACGCCCTCGACTGCACAGTCCACAGGGCACTCCGGATTGAATTCTCTTCTGCCCAGGTGTGTGAGGGAGGCGTCTCCTCCATTGTCGCGAGCCCTGGTGCAGAGGCCTTGGGGTGCAGGGTCCCATGTTCTGCTCCCTGGGGTGCCAGACCGCGGGAACCTCACACCTGGTGTCGGAGCTCCCCTGGGTCCTGCTCAGGTCAAGCCTGTCTCGTTCCTCAGAGATGATGATGTGCGGTTATCAGTGAGTTTTGATTCTAAAAGCTGGCTATTCATGGGGGGTCCGGTGGGGCCCAGAAGTCAACAAGAATAAAAAGCAGTTTATACATTGGTTTAAGGGCCTGGGGTATAGCTCAGCTGTACAAGCGTGTGCCTGGCAAGCGCAGTCAAAACAACGAAAAAAAAAATTCTAGACTGAGTTTGTGACCTCTAATTTCCAGCAAATTCAGCCACTAAATTGGTCACATACCTGTGACCAGTTAGTTCACTTTCCCCTTGTACATGCATTTTCAACCTGGGTGCCCTGCTCAGATTCTTGGGGTACCTGTGGTACTATGGTTTGTGGCCAAGAAAAGGGCCACAGAACAGTGAATCTGTGACAGTGAAATTCTGTAGGAGCGTCATATTAGTGAAGAAAATGTTTCTCAGATTTTATTTACATTTTATTATAAATTGGTGATTACTTTGCGGTGGAGAGTAAGGTGAATTGTAACATTAATATATGTATATTCTTAAAGGCTTATTTTGGCAGTGAGGACCTTTCATTCTTTTAGCAATTTTGAAATATACCAGTCACTGTTATTAACTGTAGTCACTGTGCTGTGCAATAGATTTTGACATGACTTGTTCTTCCTGTGGGACACTTTGTATTTGATGATCTTTATCTCCCCATTCTTCCACCTGGAAACCCTAAATTACTGTGGATGTGCGTGAGTGGTTTAGCTTCTACTTATATTTGAGTACATACATTTAACTTCATTTCTTTGGCTTATTTCCTTAATATATTTTCCAGTTTGTCTGTCTTAGCACCATCCACCAAATGGGGGAGTGCTGCAGTGGATCTAGGGCTTCCCATCCAGCTAGTCCCCCAATTATTATTTTACGTCAGTGTCTCTTTATCAGGCTGGCCTCAAACTCCTGACCCTCCTATCACAGCCTCTCAGAGTTCAGAGATTAATGATTTGAGGAGAACCTGTTTGAAAATTTTCAATATTAAATAAATAAAAGGGCCTGGGTAAGCACTCAAGTGGGATTGCTGGATCCAGAGATCGATTTTCAGGTTTTTGAAGATTTCCATGCCTTTTTGCATAATGACTCTTCCAATGTATAGACCTGCTTTCTTCACAGTTTTAGCAACACTTACCTTTGATAACCTAGTGGGTATGTGATAGCTAGCCTGAGAGGTATATGGTAGTACCCTGTTACATTTTTTATTTGCTTTTTCTTCATGATTAGTGATGTTAAATACCTTTTGCTGTACCTCTTGGTCAGTTTTATGACTGATATGGAAAAATATCTGCTTAGTTCTTTTGCCCATTTCATAATTAGCTTATTTGATTTCTTTGCTACTGATTTGCATGTGTTTCCAGAGTATTTTTTATATTAACCACTTACCAGACACATGGTTTGTAAACATGTTTTCGCATTTCATTGGTTGACTGTTCATTGTTCTGAAGTTTTTTTATTTTAATAGCGTCCTACTTGTTTGTTTTCATTTCCTTTCCCCTATGCTTTTGGTATTATATCCAAAAATTTGTCACCAAGACAAAAAATATCAGGAGTCTTTATCTGTTATCTCCTAGGAATTTAACATATTTAAGTACTACATTAAGTCTTTAATCATTTTGAGTTGGTTTTTGTATGTGATGTGCAATTGTTGTCTGGTATTTCATTTTTCTTGCTTGATTGGGACCAGTTTTCCAAATACCTTTGTTTTGTTTTTTTTTTTTTTTTTTTTTTTTTTGGCAGAACTGGGGATTGAACTCAGGCCCTTGATCTTGCCAGGCAAGTGCTTGTTCTACTGAGCTATCACTCCAGTTCCCCAAATATCTTTCGATATGCATCTGAAATCCCCTCCCTGTGTTTAGGAAGTGATTTTTCATGCGGGTGGTGAACTCATCAGTGGATTCATCCATTGATGAGTTCTCTAGCTGAAGGTGGCACCTGGTTGAAGGTGTGTTCCTTGGGCTGGAGGTATAGCTCTCTCTCACAGGGCTCTCCCTTCACATTCTGCTTCTTGCTTCTATGGGTGGAGCAGTTTTTCCTCAGCCCTGTCCCCATGCTATTCTGTTTCTGTCTCAGAGCCAGTTGACCTTGGGCTCCCAGAAACTGTCACAAAATAAATAACTTGTAGTTTAAGTTGTGCACATTTTGTGCCTGCAAAAAAAATGTGTGAATATACTCTTCTTTTGAAAATCCCATCGTATCTCTACTGTATATATTTGGGAACCTTGCCAAATGTTAGTTGACCATATGTGTCTTAGTTTGCTTTTTTAGTCATAGTCACTGAGCTGTCTCCCATTTAGAAATGGATTCAAATATAAAATTTGTCTGCTTCAGTGATACTTAGGATTTGAAACAGTAAATTTTCAGTAGCAATTTCTACCATGAGTTCAACATGATCTGTTGCTATAAAAGTCTTCCTCTCTTTGATATTTCTTCCTCTTTAAAAATGTATTAGTACGGGGGCTACAGTGTCTCACTGCAGAGATTGGACTTGTAGTGTTCCTCCAGTCTCCCAAGACTGGAATTACAGGCGTGCGCCACTACACCCAGTCTCCTTTGCCATCTCAGCGCACCCCAATGGCAGGGCTGGCTCAGCATGCCAGGGATCAAACCTCAGTCCCTGCACTCTGCCTGAACAGGTGCTTTAGTCCCCTGAGCAATCTGGCTGGCCCTCTTTGGTACTTCTTTGTGAGTGTGCATAATATTAATCCTTGGATTGTGCTTCCCTGTGTGGATGATATGTTTTTATAGCCCATGGAGGGACCCACTAGTGGATCCTGGTAGAAGGCCCACAAATAATTACTGAGTGAAACACATTATGCATTAAAAAAACTTTTAATGATCATTTCTGTTGTAGTTCTGTGTATACCATTTATTGTGGACACTCACATTATCTTCAAATTTGTGGGATTCTACCCTTTAAAAGGAAAATTGCCTTGTCCTACTTATGAGCCAAGGATTTCTTTCCATCAAAAAATTTTGAACATTTCCAAAATACTTCAGATTATTTTAGTGGTTCAAATGCATCTACCACAGATTTGGTGGCAAATTCCTGTTTACTAAAGGCCCACAGTCTTAGTTGTTCAAGGAAGCTTTTCTCATTTAGATTCCTGCCTTTGCAAAGTTAGCCTTGATGGTTATTTTTATTCTTTATGAAGAGTGATTCTACTGTGAGTGCAAAGCATTGTGGACACCTTATACTTTCTTCATTTTCTTGGGTCTTCTGTTTTAGGAATTAAATTACCTGTTTAATTATCCAGTTTTTGGAGTCTTCTGTTACAAGAATTGAAATAACTTTGTTTCAACCTGATTTTGCTTTTATTTTATTCTATTCCCAATACTCTTTGCCAAGAAGTTTGTAGTATAACATAATTATATTTTTCTTTAAAAATGGTACATATCACATGTCCATTTTAGGAAATACCAATCTGAAAATTTAAGTTACCTTGTCTAACATGTTTATATTTTGGTGTAGATTGCTAAAATTTGAACTTGAAGCATCCTGTTAATAAGTTACTGTAGTACAGGGTAAATTCAGAAACCAAAATTAGTGACCCAGAAACAAAATTCCCTTGTCTGTTCTTTTCCTTCTTTGCTTCCTGTCCCCTCAAGTCCTAGTGTCCTATTCGTACTTTCCCAACCCCAGCCTAGGATGGTGCTATGGGATGAGTCCCAGGAGGAATGTTTATCAAGTCAGACACACACTTACACTACATTTCTCTTTTCACACTTCTCCAGCTGGCTTTTCAGAATGTTTACTCTTTCCTTTTTTCAGAATCACAGATTTGTGTTATGGAAAAAAAAATTCATAGAGACCAAGATTGCATTTTGCTCCTTTTCATTGTCATTTTGTATAGCAGTGTATTCTGACCATTGTTGTAGAGCTTTGGTGCAGTTTTAACTTTAGAACCTACAGAAATTCAGGTGCAGATGTATAACGATTGAATTTATCTAGTTGTGTCTGGCTTGGGTCTGGCTGCTGTGCTGAGCCGCTTCCTGCTGTCGTCCTTGGGAGTGAACCTGTTGTATCCCTCTGGCAATATGTTCTGCTCCTGGACTAGCTGGGTGGTTCTGTCCCCTACTGTCTCTGCAGAGATGGCAGCTGCAGAGTTTCACACCAGGCCTGTATACCAGGCCTGACCTGAGTCTGAAGGGCACAAGAGGGAGTGGAGGAGAGTGTAAGCTCTTCTGCATACTCACTGGGCCCGGGCTAGGGCTGGATCTGGGGATCCTGAGAACACCACAGAAGTTCTCACTTGGCAGGTGTGGGGAGTATGTGGAGTGTTGGGTGCGATCCCAAGTGCAGGGAAGAAGGTCTCACTCCTGCTGCTCTTGGGTTTAGACTGGACAGGACCTGCGGGTGCAGTGTAGCTGAGAAGCTCTCCCAAACACTCACTGGGCCTGGGCTATGGCTGGATCTACCTTCCATTTTGTAAATAATTAATTTTAGTAGTATTATTGTTGATGTGCAAGAAAGGGATGCCACTACCCCAAAACAGTAGGCATTAAATTGGAATTTAGATCTTTGAATTGTAGAAAGCCTTTCTTAGTAGAGAAAACACTAGAGCCAGAAAAGATAAAAGAGAAATCACACCTCTAGGAGTACATCAAAAACGTGAGGCTTCCAAGAAGAAAAAAAAAAATCATTACCATAATTAAGATAAAATAAACTGATTTTTTAAAAAGATGCGCTACATATATACTATGGAATTGACATACATGATGTGAATTGGATAATGATTTTGAAGAGTTGATGTATGTGAGGAACAATGAAAAGCAAAAAACTCTGCATGGTCACTCTATTATAGGAAAAGTATAAGAAAAAAAAAAAGAAACTTTCTAGAAAATTCCATTTTACAAGTAAAGACCTGAAAAGGAAAGAAGTAATGAGACAGCTGTGCTCAAAATCTCACCATTACTGAGAATAAGAGAAAAGATACTCTTTTTAATAATTTATGTGAGTTGATCTAATCGTTCTGAGGGCCAAGCACAGTGGAGTTATGTTAAGAACATCAGCTCTGGAAGCTAGACCCACATTTTTCCATGAAAGATAGTAGAATCAGTAACACTACTTTGAGTACCTCACAGCGTGTCTGAAAATGACATGGATTTGTAATATAAGTCACTTGCTGTAAATCATGGCACAGTCACTTGTAGCTGTTGAAGAAAATGGGAAATGTGAGTGTCAGAAGATTCTACTACATGTCATTACACAATTTCAGAACCCCACAGAGAAAAGTCTACACATTATCTGCTACTAGTGCTGGCCTTGCATCAGACTTCTCATCAGAATGTTTTGCTGAAACACAGCAGCACGGTATTTACAATTCTGACAGGTGTAGCTTTCAACCTAGATTTCTGTATCTAGCTAAATTATCAGCAGCATATGTGGATAATTGAAA
>NW_004525041.1:255982-257073 GCF_000260255.1 Octodon degus
AAAGTTATGGATAATGGATCTGGCTAGTGTTGTACTTGGTTAAAATAAAGTGTGTTTGCATCACTAGCCATCCATGAAATGCAAACTATAACAACACCAAGATAACATCTCACTCCAGAAAGGAAGACTGCCATAAAGAAATCAACCAACAACAAATGTTCCAGAGGCTGTGGGGAAAAAGGATCCCTTGTCCACTGCTGGTGGGAATGTAGACTGGTGCAGCCATTATGGAAATCAGTATGGAGACTGCTTAAAAAACTAGGACTGGAAATCCCATTCAGTCCAGTTGTCTTCCTATTGGGAATTTTCCCAGAAGAACGGAAAACATCATATCACAGTGATAATATGTGCAATTATGTTTATAGCAGTACAATTTGTGATAGCCATATCTTGGAAACAACCAAGATGCCTGTCACCTGATGAATGGATGAAAAAGTATGGCATTTTTATACAACAGAATATTATTTAGCTATAAAGAAGGATAAAGTTGAAGCCTTCATATATCACTGGATGCCACTTGAAGATACACTCATAAGTGAAATAAACTAGACCCACATATGTGTAAATATCAAGTAGTCTCTGTAGTGTCAGAACTCAAAAGTAGAAATAAAAATAGAAAGGTATAAAGTAATTCAAAGGAACACAAGAACTTAAGAATTAAATAACGAAGAGGGGACAAGGAGAAAAGCTAGGAAATGTGATAGGGGCAAAGCCATACATTTATACACACAAGATGGATAAGGCAATGATCCTGAGAAGCATCACCTGGTTTTTGAAACTAGCAGTTAATTAGTAGCATTCTCACCCTCACTAACTATATATGCTGATACCTGTGAACTAAGTAACAGCATTGAAGATAGCAATGTGTAATACTAGGGCCATGTTTGGAATGCTTGTCATTCTGGTATTCTAAATACGTACTGCTTCTAATGTCATATCAATTACTGCTATGCTGTCTTTTAAGTAAATGTTTGTTTAAATGAAAATGTTAATACATGAAACCAAGAGACAAGAAAATAAAGTCATAGAACTGTCCCACTACAATGCTATATATGGTTAGATTTCTAAATTTCTGTGTAAAAATGTATAAT
>NW_004525041.1:262505-264598 GCF_000260255.1 Octodon degus
CCCAGACTGGGTCCAAATTTGGGTTCTCCTTCCTCAGGCTCCCAGAGTAATAAAATTTTATGTGTGCACTATCACCACCACACTGCTGCTATAAAGAAAATTTTAAGGTACTCCACAGTCATCCTTCTGCTCTTTATGACTTGAGGGTACAATTAACACGAGATTTTGCTTGCCTCACCTCTTTTTTTTTTTCTTTTTTTTTTTTTGGTTGTTGTGTATTTGTTCTTTTTTCTTTAAATTTATTAAGGACAGGGTCTACAGGATATGCAGAGTCTACATCACAGAGTAGATTTGTAGTGATCCTCCTGTTTTCAGTCTCCCAAAAGCCAGGAGTACAATTGGGCACCACCACACGTGGTCTCAATCACAGTCTCAGCACATCCAGGGGCAGAGAGGTCAGTGCTTGTCCAGGATGAAACCCTAGCAGCTGCGCTCTGACTAAGGCTTCTTTGATTTTTGACATGAACTGTCACTATGTGGCTCTGGATGCCCTAGAACTCACAGGCTGGACCAGCTGAGGCTCAAACTCATGTCCCCCTTTTTGCCTGAGCCTGGAATTTCAGCAGACATCACCACACCCAGCTTAAAAATCACTTCTTAATGTCTATGTTTGAAATAGGCTTTAGGATATAGAAATAGATTCAAGAAACTCAGTCTAGTATTGTGCATTTCACTTTTTCTGTAGTAAACAATTAGCTACTTTGTAGAGTTCTTTAAAAAAAAAAGATT
Organism: Octodon degus; assembly: GCF_000260255.1. Classification (NCBI taxonomy): domain Eukaryota; kingdom Metazoa; phylum Chordata; class Mammalia; order Rodentia; family Octodontidae; genus Octodon; species Octodon degus. The sequence goes on from NW_004525041.1 coordinate 263,235, forward strand.
TACACAGCTACATGTGCAAACATACCGCCTCCTCAGTGTGTGCATCTGAAAGAAAAAATGGAATGGGTATGGTAGATACTGGGAAAAGGAAATGAAATTATTCAAAACAAAGAACTTACTGAGTTGAGAAAGGCAAGAGAGAGTTGGGAAGAGATGTTTCTTCATATATAAGCAGGGTGGTTTGGACAACTGTACTGTGCATATGTGCTGGTTTATGTAAAGGAGCAAATAATACTTTGTTTTGTCTCCTTTTTTCAATGGATTTTACCTTTTCCTCTTAATTTCTTTTTTTATCATTTTTCCAACGTTACAATACATATATATATATGAATAACTGGTTGGAAGACAACACTATGTATTACAACAAATGCCTCTGAAATTCATATTATTTAATGAAATGAAATTTTGTATGACAATTTTTGTTATAATTCTTATTTGTACTCTTTAAAAATAATTTTTTTAAAATTAAAAAATAAGAAAATACTGATTTAATATTTTTGGCATGTAGTAATTACTAAAGAGACATGATAATTTTTTTTTCATATCAAAATGTTTACATAGTTTTCCTCAATGGAGACCATGGCACTTGAGCAACACAGAAGTCACTTAACTGTATGATTTAGCCAGAGCTAGATGGAGATATGAGCTAGATAAAGACTGGTACAAATGCAGTGAGCCATCCCTTGAAATAAATCTCTTCAGTAGAATAAAGGGTTCTGTTGATTTTTCTAATATTTCCTCCTGTTCACAATAAACATTTCTCTCAAAACTTGGAACAAAGTTTGTTTCCTCCTACAAGACTTATCTTCCTTCACATTGAACAACACTCCTGCTTATCTCAACCTTCCTGTGAGACTTCACAGTTAGCATTGTGTTCACATCTTGTCTTCCAGTAGTCTGTAAATGCACAAAATCTCTCATTTTTCTCCATAATGTCCTACCTAGCTCATGGGGACCACATACACTAAATTTCAGGTTTTCTAGTAGCAACTTTAATTTTTTTTTAAAAAACTGATATGGTGGCACATGTCCATAACCAGGCACTGTTTGAGGCTGATGCAGGAGGATCATGAGTTCAGATCTTATCTGAGCAACTTAGTGAGACTTAGTCTCCAAAAGTGCATCAACATGACTTGATGTACCTCAGGGCAAAGGACCTTGGTTCACTCTCTAGTACTGCAAAATTCAGAAGTAAAAGTTTTAAAGTGAACTATGTTGTCTATTTTAGTAATGTATTTAATCTGGTATATTAAAAATATTTCAATATGTGATCAATTTAAAAATTACTGTTGAGATGTTTTAAATTTTTGTTCTGAGTCTTCAAAATCCCCATGTCTCAACCTGGGCTAGCCACATTTCAAGTA
>NW_004525041.1:266037-268175 GCF_000260255.1 Octodon degus
AAAAAAGGCAAGTTTTCAACCTGTTTCTTTCTTGCATTATTATCTTAGTCTGAGATTGTGCCTGTGCTCCTGTCGTCAGACACCTACTTGTGAATCAGCAATTCATTTTTCCTTCTTCAGTTTCTTGCAAGTGCCACTTATGAAGCACATTCTGAACACCAGAGCCCTACTCTCCCAGTGTTATTTTCACTCTAACGCCACCTTCCCACACAGTATTGGTACTTCTACACCTCATGCAAAGAAGCATGCTATGAGTTGCACTCCTACTGTCTCATTTATTCTTCACTGCATTGCATTTCTGAGCTGAGAGCTGCCCTGATTACTTGTTAGCCATTAGTTAGGTTTCTGTCAATGTGCCGAGACCTGAGACAAGTCCCCCAAAAGAAGGAAAGGTTTATTTTGGCTCTTGGGTACAGAGGTTTCAGTCCATGGTCAGTTGACCATTGGCCTCAGTTGTGGTGAGGCAGTATCTTACAGCAGAGGAAACTGTACACCTCAAGGAGTCCATGGCTAACTACCTTCCATTAGGCCCCACCTGCTACTGTTCCACCACTTTCTGGCAGCAGCCCCAGTTGACAGCCAGGCCTAAAGTACGTGACCCTTCATTGAACAGTTTGTATGTCAACCCTTCCTTGGCCTTGTTGCTGCCACCTATGTCAGCCAGAAGAAACACTGAGTGATTTCACTAGGTGATACTCTGCTGGCATTATTTTCTAACTCTCCACTCTAGGTTTTGATTGAATACCTTTAGTCCTCTTGTATAGGAACTTCATGGTATTTCTTTTGAAGGTATGGATTACATGATAAAAGACTAGAGAAGAAAGAGTCTAAAGGAATTTATAGTTCAGAACTCACTGCAAACAATTTGTTCTAGTTACTTTTGTGTTTGTTGGAATCTGGCCACTCCACCAGGAAGAGCTCTCTTTCATCCATTGTTGACCTTGGCAAAATTCAAAGAGTATCTTTGCAGATCCTCTTCCATTTGCCTTCTGTGTCTGACTCTAGGGAAACTAATACTGATAACTGCCATTTGTGGACAGCTTTTATGCCCAAATTTACTGTTACTTTTCGTGGCTTTAGAGAAAATTGCTCTTAAAACAAATGTAGTAATGATGTCTACTTGTAGAATAGTCTTTTCCTCAAGCAACACTCTACCATGAGTATAATTAGTCTCACAAGCCTTTTTCCTGCTTCTTCTGTCAAAATGTTACCTCTTTTCTTAGTGTTTTCTGTCAAGTTTCTATTGGCTTTGGAATGGCACAACTCTTTGTTGTGTGCATGCACACACACAAGTTCTGTGGTGATTCCAGGTTCCAAAGACAACCAGAAAAACCCTACACATTTCCAGATGACTCCAGAAAGTTTCTGTTATCTCTTTTGTGATTCACTAGGTAAACTGATATTTATCTTTCCCAAAAGTATCTTTTTTCCATAAAAATTTCTCTTATTTAAATGCAGCTAACTTTAATAAGGAAACAATTTTTAAAATGCATTTCATGTCTTTCTGAAAATGTATCTCATCTATAAGATAGTTATGTTGTCTTGGGCGTTTTTTCTTCTGTTCTTTAGGGAAAGGTCTACAAGGTGTTCATGGTTTCATGAATAGACCAGGGTTTCACTCATCGTGATTTTCCTTTTTATAGCCTCCCAAGTGCTGTGATTACAGGTGTGCTGCACCACGCCCAGTCTCAAGCTCTGTCTCAACAGCCCCTGGGCTGGGGCCCTGGGCCAGCTGGCACAGGCAGTGCAGGCCCATGTATCGAACCCCCGTCCCTACTTGCAGGCGCTTTATTCTGCTGAGCTATTTCTCTGTCACTTTATGAGGTTTTAGAGTAGGATGTCCTTTTTTAACACTTTCTAATGAATTAATGGAAAAACTGATTAGTAGGCTAGTTAAATATTTATTTTTCAGGAAATAGAAAATCAGCAGGAACTACATTTGAAATAAGACAGACCTTGATTTAAACTTTAGTTTTACTCCTTGAAAGAAAATAAAAATCTAAAAAAAAGCAAGCCATTTTTGTTATGAAGAATTTGAAACATTCCCAAAATATACAGAGTAAGATAAAGACTTCCACATCCCCATGCATCATCTCCCCAAGTGTACCATCCCCACATGTGTATCATCTCTCAGTCAC
>NW_004525041.1:268987-276590 GCF_000260255.1 Octodon degus
CCAGCTCAGCCCACCAGGGGGCGGGGCTGGCGGGCATGTGTTGCTGGGGGATTCTACCTTGGTCCCTGTGCTTTGCTAAGCTTGTTCTAAGTAGGTGTTTTAGACCACTGAGCCATCTCGCCATCCCGACCTTTACCTTTTCGAATTGTTCACGCTGGTTCTTCTGCAGTGTGTGCCTCAGTTAGATGTTTCTGGTAGAAACATCACTGAGTTGATTCTGCTTTTATCACTGTGTCAATCCACATGGCACAAGATGTCAATTTTCCCCATCATTGAAAACAGGTTGTGCGGTACAGGTTTTCAGGGTAAATCCTGAGAGGATTTGACTGACCTTGTCAGATACAAAAGTTACATTTCTTCTTATATAGGTCTTGCTTTATCTTGGTCCTTACCATCCAGCAGAAATGTATAAAAAAACAAGGTAGGAAAAGTAAAGCCATATTAATATGCTGAGTTATAAAAGGCTCAAGTCAACAATTTCTGACATTGCCAGTACTATGGATAACCCACTACTATTATGGACTACTGGACTATATCGGATTATTTTGCTGAATCCATGAACCTATAATATGTAAATGGCAATGGAATACCCATCTCTGACAAAAATAAACAAAAAAAGGGGATACCAATGAAGGACAATTTAATATGCATATATACAAAATAGATAGGATAGATATACAGCTACCTTTTCTTAATTCAGTGAGAAGAAAAATTTGTGCTAATAGTGTTTGGACAGGATATCATGTCTGCATCTTGTGCTATGAATAATCACTATGAAGACAAGCATGTGCAATGTATTAATTATTGAAACTGTACTATTAATTGGTTTTGAAACTGCCCCATTGCTGTATGTTTCTCAATAAAATTTTTTAAAAAAGAAGGAAAACACAGTTTGATCACATCAGCTAAATAGTATGTCCTAAGATTTGCCCATTGTAAGTTACTCTTTTTCTCTTCACAGTTAATACATTACACAAAGTTGCATCGGACCACGTGTATTCTTCTACATTGAACCCTGACTCAGTGCTTTTAGCATTTATTTATATTTCCACTTGGGTTAATTATTGCAGGAATAACAGCTACATGGAAATGTTCTTCCATCATTTCATCTGCATTTATTAGGTACCATTCTGTTGTTAGAGGGATTTTTTTCACTTATTTGCTCAGATTCACGTTCAGCGTAGAGTCCTTTTCTGTTTCACAGAAGAGAATCTCCTTCTCATGTATTTTGCTGCTTCTCTTGTTTGCTGAGAGGCCCGTAGGAGCCCTTCTGGATGTCTTCTGTGCCCTTTGCCATGCTCCCAATACCCTGCACTCCTCATTCCAGCACAGCAGGGCCTTCCTGCTCATCGTGCTTTTCCCCTGCCTGGAACCTGAGCAGCTGTGTCTACAAGGCACTCTAGTGAATGGCACTTAGAGCCCAGATATGGGAGTGCTTGCTGCCTAGTCCTGGCATGGCAAGGTTCCCACGCCCTCTCACAGGACAAAGTAGGCCTTTCAGGTTTATACACACACTTATGTCTACCCACTTTCATATGTATGCCTATGGGTATGAGTTCATATTTTTACATGTAGGTCAAGTCCTGTATTCTACCATTATCGATCCTTTTACCTTTTTCTGTTTTCCATCTCCAAGAATGTTAAGCTGGGCTCTTATTGTTTCCAGTGTATTTATTCCTTAGTTCTCCTTTCCTTAACCAGTGTCCCAACCCTGCTTAGCTCAGCTGCCTTTTCCACACAGGGCCATACTCTACCAGGTCACAGCCATATATCCAACTGCCTGCCTGTCTTGACCTTGAGTTCTTAAGGCAACAGTAGTCTTCCCGGTGCTTTGGGGTTTGTTTCTAAAGTTGTTTTGAACTAAAATGTTGAGATAGCTGCATATCCACATGCTCTTGTCAGAAGTAATATATAATATTAATACAGAGGAACAGTATGTGGGTATTTATGTATCCTGCCAGGCTTCGACTTTGGTAGAGACAAAATTCAGAACAGTTTCATCGGCTGGAAGGGAAGTGTTGCTGCTTTCTTTTTATGGCCAATTTTACCCATAAGTATGGACCCTGACAATGGCTAATGCTCCCCATTTCTGTAGTTTTATCATTTCATGAATTTTGTCTAACTGAAATCATACTACCAGTATATAGCCAGTTGTGACTGGCTTTCTTTCATTCCAGGCAATGCCCTGAGTCTTAGCAGGTTGTTGAGTATGTGTGCTGCTTTTTATTTCTGAGACTAACCACAGTGTGTTTATCCATCCACTGACAGAAGGTTATCTCTGTTGTTTTCAATGTGGTGCCATTTGAGGCTGTTGGAAATAAAACTACTCTGACCATTTGTGTGTAAATTTTTGTGTAAAAATAAGTTGTTTTTTTTTTTACTTTAGAATAATTGCTCAAGAATATGCTTCCTAGGTGATATATGAGAGCTGTACATTTAATATTTTATAAAACTATCAACATGTTTTCCTGATAGTATCATTTTCCATCTTTACCAGCAGCGTATGAGTTACCAGGTTCTATGCTTCTTCACTAGCATTACTTTTATCATTTTAGTCATTCTAGCAGGCCTATAGTGATATCTCTGTGATTTCAATTTGCCTTTTTTCTAATGGTTAATAATAACTGTTCCTTAAGTGCATATTAATCACCTGTATATGCTCTTTATCTGTCTCCATGTTTTGTCACTGTGTGGAGTTTTTTTTAAGTTATTGAGTGTTAAGAGTTCTTTATACAGGCTACATAATAGTTCTTTCTCTGACATTCTTTTTGCTAATATATTCTACTAGTGTACCTTACCTTTCATTGTTCTTCACATGATCTTTTTCTAAGAAAAGCTTTTAAGTTTTATGAAGTCTAGTCTTTCTATGGGTTTACATTTTATGTCAAGTCTTAAGTACCCTGCCTATCCTAGTGTCCTAAAGCTAGTTGAAGGTTTTGTAGGTTCTTTGTGTTGCTTCCTTTATCTGTGTCTGTTTCTGTAACAACCACTGTCTTTTGCTTGCAGTAGAATGATTATTTGCCCTTCTCTTTCCTTTTCAAAATTATTTCAGATAGGACTTGTGACTTTACATACAAATTTTGTAATAAACTTATCTATGTCATCTGAAAATCTTTCTGGGATTTTGATAAGAATTGGACTTCATAGTGTTGCCCAGATACCTCAGCTGAGTAAGGTATGTGCGGTCTGTGCCATGGCTTGGGGATAGAGACTGGGTTTCATCCCCATTTCCCCCAGGGGGTGGGCAAGACAGTGACTGAGACTGAGCATGATAGATTGATTATACCTGTAATCCCAGTACTTGGGAAGCTGAAAACAGGAGGAATCACTACCAGTCTGAACTGTGTAGTGAGATCCTGTAGACCCTGTACAAAATACAAAAAAGAAAAAAATGAACGTATAAATCAATTTAATAAGATTGATGTTTTTACTATGATGACACTTCCAATCCATGATGATAATGTTTTTCTGTTTATTTAGAGGGTATTTTGGGGGGGATTTTGATCTTTTAATTACTTTTGAATATGCATCTCTGTTTTGAAAGAAAAAAACAGAATCAACTTAAGGCAACAGAGGCTTCTGAAGAGCTAGGCCAAAACTTGCAAGCTTTACAAGGGGTTACTGGAGTACCTGGTGCTAGCAACAGGGTCAAAAACCCTAAACAGTTTATCCATATTTTCCTTGAGGAAGCAGCATGCAGAACAGCTTGATTCACCAGATAATTGGCTGGCAGCCCTAAGGGAAAAGTAGATCAGAGCTGGCCAAGGACTGGTTGTCAAAGAAAATGTTTTTATTTTGAAAATTCACTCTATGGTACAAAAATGTCCTGGTTGCTTTCAATAACAAAACAAGTAAAACTATAAGAGAAGGACCCACACTGATGTTTGATTTTACCCAGGTTTCCCATAGAGCATGAAGGTACAGACATAGAGAAGGGGGGAGGTTCTGAAATAATTAAAAATAAATACTTAATAAGATCATTAGACATACTGCATTTCCATTTCCTATAGACGCACTGATAGTGAAGACTGTTTAAGAGAGGGTAATTATACTACTGCTTTCCACTACACAGTCAAGTCCGGCTTTCTGAGACAGGTAACAATGCTGTTCTTCCATGAACATGCTCATGTGAAAAATCTTGTTGAGATTTTGCCAGGGCCAAGAGATGAATACAAGAACGTACCCTAATTAGTGAATTGTAAGCTCAGTAAACATTTTTGGGATGGACCCATTTAATCAGGTCACTGATTTGTTAAACACCTACTGATTGTAAAATTCCTCAGCTCCTAGCCATGGTGTCCACTCAGTATTGTAAAACCTGGGTGTAGCTCCACCGGGACTCTTCTTGGGGCTGAGGTGCTAGTCATCAAAATCTGGAATAGCATCATAGGAGTCACCCCGGTAGCCTTTGGATGCATAGTAGGCAGTGCACAGGTGATAAAATCCTGGAAGGCACAGCAGAATGCCAATGATGAGGGCACAAACAGCCCGGTCTGCCCCCCATTTGCTAATGTAACCAGATAGCAGGAGGGATCCTATGATAATAAGAAAGGCACCAATCAAAAACAGCACAGTGGCATGTGCGATGGCCTTGTAGGGATCTTAGCAGGGCTTTTCTTAAACTGAAGAACAATGTAGCCATCATCTGTCCTGGAGAGCTTTGAGTATTTTTCTACTAGGAATTCCAGTAGCCATGTTGGTTCAGGAGAGCATCATAACACACTGACGCAGGTGGTCTCTCTGGCTCACCCAAAATCCTGCAAATAGAGCCATTTTCCACACTGTGTAGTTTCCTAAGCAAGTCAGATACCTGCAGGTGTAGTTCAGTGGTACAGCACCAGCTTAGCTTTAAACTCAAGCTCCTTGGTGCTATTATTCCGATAGTCTTCAGACATCGCCACCGAGAGAAATATGAACCAACGTGAAGTCAAGTGTAAAATAAAATTGGTTCCTTGGAAAGGCCAAGCGTGCACTGGCCACAACCAAGGGCAGAGGGGTCGTCATGGGCTTAGCACAGGGTCGAAGAGGGCACACCCTCCCTGGCCACCACAGCAGGCCTCACCGCAGGACCATGCCTCACTGATCACTTGCAGGATGCTGAGCCGCTGAGAACTAAAGGGAGCACTATTGCTGCCTAGCACTAATGCTGCCTAGCATCCCCAGTCTAACTGTCACCCAAAACCCCAGAAAACTCTAGGGTTTTATCTGTTTTTTAAACATCAGATTTTAAAACTTTCAGCATAGAGATCTATGCTCTTGTTTGGGTTTTATCCATTTGCTTTTCCCTCCATCCAGAACCCCTTTGCAGCAGTCTCACTGAGTCCTTAAACGTACCTACAATCAAATGTCATCCTCCTGCCTCAACTTTCTAGGGTGCTGAGGTTACAGGCATGCACCACTATAACCAGCTCCACATGTTTTCGTGAATTTACATATAAGCATCTTATTTTTCTGATACTGTTTTTAATTGTAATTTTCAGTTTTTGTATGTCAATATGTGTTTTAAAAAAATAGTGTTTGCTTTTTAAAGTATTTGGTCACATTCTCCAGTGCAGCATAAGCCTAGAAACTTCTTTTATAGGAGCTTTGTTTTTGTCAACTTAATTTCTTTTAATTTTATGGAATGATTCAGCTTAGCTCATTCATTTTGGTAAGACTTAAGAGTTTGCAGTATTCAGGGAGTTCAGGTTTTTAAATTGTGAAATTGATGAGCATCAAGTTGTTTTTAATAGTTTCTTATTATTCTTCAAATGGATGCCAGATTTGTAATGATATTTTCTCTTATTTCTTATTTTTTTTATTATTTTGTCAATATTTCTAGGAGTTCGTCAATTTCATTATTCTATAAAACCAACTTTTTATTTTACTGACATTCACTATCTTGTTTTCCCATTTTTCATTTCCTTGACTTGTGCTCTAATTTTTATCATTCAGTGTTTGGTTTGTGGTTTATTTTTCTCTATTTGCTAGTGAAGTTGGTTGGATTTTGGTTTTGAAACTTTCCGTCTTCTCTGAACCTTTACTTTAGAAATTTCCCTCATTGTTTGCTTTTCCTTCTGATACTATCTGATGGGAGTAGAGTCCACCTCCTGATAAACTACCATGGGTCACCTCTGAAACATCGGAAGAGGATATGATAAACAGCATTGGTGTTTTGTTTTGTTTTGTATTTAGTACAGGGTCTAAAGTGTTTCACTATGTAGGTTGGACTCGTAGTGATTCCCTTGTTCTCTGCCTCCAAAGCACTGGAATTATAGGCATGTGCCACCATGCACAGTCTCATTCATCATCTCCGTGTGCCCCGGAGACAGACTGGGAATCAAACAGCAGCCATTGGGTCTGCCTAAACAAGTGCATCACCATTGAATTTGGTTCGAGTATAAGGGTCTAAATTATCAGAAATACCTTTGATTGTAAAGTAATTTTTCTTCAGTCCTTCAGTAAGGAGGAATAGAATGCGCTTTTCTTGTAGCTTGCCTAGATTGAAGACTTCTACTTTACCTCACTTCAAATGTATGGGGAGCAATGGAGAATCCCAGGGAAGCCACACACCTACTGTTCCCCAGTCCTGAGATCCCACAGACAGTTCCTCTTTTTGTTCATTCTATTGTGTCTAGAGTTTTTTTACTTGTAAAAAGTGCAGCGTGGGAAGAATAGATCTGTTGTTTCATGAGAAGACTAGAAATCTGCATAGTGCCATTTTTTAGTTATTACTGAGGAAAGGAGAGTGGAAGGAAGAGAGGGAGGGAGAAATTCCATTAACTTTGTTTTATGAAGAAGTAAAATTTCATAACCAAGCAATAAGAGAATAAGAATAGTTAATATACTGTATATCATAATATTGAAAGCAGTTTCTCCCAGTGTAAGACATAAACCTAGAAGAGTCTTACAAAATATAAACTGATAACAATGTAATACTTTCTTTTCAACTAAGATAAACTAATAGGATGAATGAAACAAATTAGTATAAATATTGAAATATTTTTAAAACAAAAAAGTATCCAGTTTGGGGAAGTACATTATAATTTCTTCCTACTTTGTATTTATCTTACTATTTGGAGTTCGTGTGTATGTGCAGGCATGCAGTGTTTCTAACAGAGAAGTGTTGTGATATGTGGGCTGGGCTTGTATGTGTGACTTATCTCAAATGTCAAATTGCATCAGTTTACCACTGAGTGCATCAAGTTGATTGTTCTGGTAATGTTTCTGGCTCTGTGTTGAAGTGCATTGGTCATATGTGCCATCTTTGTCTTGTTCCTCATTTTTAGAGGAGAAGTCAGCTTCTCTCAATTTAATATGTTGGCAGTAGGTTGGTTTATATCATGTTGAATAGACCTTCTATACCTATTTTCTTTAGAGTTTTAATCATGAATAGATGTTGGATTTTCTCAAGGCCTTTTTTGCATCGACTTAGGTGATCATGTGACGTTTGTCCTTCGATTTTTGTGATGAACCACCATTCTTAATTTGCATGTGGTAAACCATCCTTACATCTGTAGGATAAAGCCTACTTGATCATGACATATGCTCTTTTGGAAGATTTGTCATACTCTGTTTGCCAGTATCTTGTTTAGAATTTTTGCATCTTATTTAGACAAGCTGG
>NW_004525041.1:278227-279208 GCF_000260255.1 Octodon degus
TCTGGATTGTTTTTGTTTTTGCCAAGGTCCTCAGATGCATGAATATGTTATTTATTTGGGCTCTCTTTTTCTGATATAAGCATTCACTGCTATAGGACTTCTAGGTATGCATTAACTGCCATCATTGTGTCGCAGAAGTTTTGGTACATTATACCAGCATCAGTTAATTCTAGGAATTGTCATATTTCTTCCAAAATGTCCCATGTGATGTATTGATTATTCAGGAGTTTTTCATTCTACTTGCTTATGTTTGCGTAGTTTCTGTGGTTTCTTTTGTTTCTGATTTCCAGTTTTGTGGCACTATAATTTGATATGTATGGAAAATTTTGATTGATTTGCATTTCCTTAGATAATACGTTATTCACTAGTATGTGATCTATTTTATTTTAATTTTATTGAGAAACAAATAGCAGTGAGATAGTTTCAAAACTGATTAGTAGGACAGTTTCAATAATTAGTACATTGAAAAAAATTTAAAAAAAAAGAGCCAGAGACATGGCTCAGTGGAATATGCACTTCCCTGGCAAGTGCAAGGGCTTGAGTTCAATCTCTGGTTCTGAAAAAAAATTACGAAAGTACATTGCATATTGTTATCTTCTCAGTGGTTATTCATACTACAAAATGCAGAGATGATATTCTATTGCACAAATACTATTAGTGCAAGTCTTTCTATTCATTGAATGAAGAGATAGCTGTATATCTATCCTATTTTGAATATATGGATAGAAAATGGTCCTTCATTTGTATCCCCTTAATTTGTTTAACTATGTCAGAGATGGGTATTCCATTGTCATTTAAATATTGTAGGTGTGTGAATTCAGCAAAATATTCCAATAGGGTCCAGCAATCCATAATAATAGTGGGTTTTGTGTAGGACTGGCAATGTCAGAAGTTGTTGACTTGATCCTTTTACAGCTCAGCATATTAATATGGCTTTACTTTTTTTATTTACTTTTTATTTACTTTTTATTTTTATACTTT
>NW_004525041.1:279683-281497 GCF_000260255.1 Octodon degus
TTGTCACTGACCTTGAAAGGCTAGGGCCAAAATATTGGCTGTACTTTCAGCTCTTCTTTTTCTCTAATTTTTGGTCTTCAAACAAAAGTTGTTAACTCTCTAGAGTAGAAGCTTATTAGTATTATCCTACAACATAGGCAGTTGAGCTTACCCTCACTATCTGTCTGAAGAACAAACATCTTAGACATAACTTGGAACAGGTATTTTCCATCAGGTATTGATATGTCAAACTTTAAGTCCCTACAGAATATAAAGGAAAAAATTAAAAGATAAAAATATTTAAATAATAGGAATGAACAATTACATATTTTTACTCAGAAATTTAGAGATCTAACCATATTATGTGATCTGTTTTAGAGAAAGTACAATGTGAATCCCAAAATAATGTGTATTCTTTTATTATTAAGTACAGCACTGCATATATCTTTTAAGTTCATCAGTTGAAAAGCTTGGTTCAACTCTAGATTTCTTTGTCAACTTTAATTTTTTGTTCATTTATCTATTTCTAACAGTGGAACATGGAAATTATCAATTATAATTGTGTTTATATTTATCTGGTCTTTTATTTTCATTACAGTTTGTTTTATAAAGTTAGGTGCTCCATGGTTATGTCCATATATTTGTAATTGTTATCTCTTCCTGCTCATTAGTTCTATTAACCAATGTGTAATGTCCTTCTTTGTCTCTTTTGATTAGCTTAGCTTGAAATGCACTTCATCTGAAAATAGGATACCTGCTTATGCTTGTTTTCATGTTCCAGTTGCATAGGGTATTTTTTTTCATCTTTTTATTTTTAGTCTATAATTTATTTTTGTTTGACATGTGTTTCTTGTATATAGCATACTGTTGGATTTTGTTTCTTGATTTATCCTAGTAATCTGTGTCTTTTAATTGATTAGTTGAGCCCATTTGTATTAATAGTTATAATTGACAATTATTGACATTCCTGTCATTGTATTAATTTCCTGTTGCTACTTTGCTTTCTTCCCTTCTATTAATTGTTAGCTCTCCTCAATGTGTTCATTCTTCATTGGACTTTTTGGCAATGTTAGTTGTCTGTATCCTTCTAGGATATCCTTGAGTATTTTTGGAATTGTTGGCTTTGTGTTCATGAATTTCCTTCAAGATTCTTCCTTATGGAATTAGTTTATGTCGCTATCATATCAGAAAGATAATTTTAGGATATAACAATGTGAACTGGAAATTTTTCATGTATTTGGTACAGGGTCCCACTACACAGCTTGGGCTCGTAGTGATCCTCCTAGATTACAGATGTGCACCATCATCCTCAAGCTCTGTTTCAACTCTGAGTGCCCAAGGGAGGTACCAGCATTGCATTTGCTACCAGGCATCCTTCTGTGGTCAGTGTGCTTGCCTAAGCAGGTACTTAGTCCATTAAGCTATCTTGCCAGGCCAGGAATTTGTTTTCTTTAAGAGCTTGGAACACTTCATTCCATGCTTTTTTTAAGGAGCAACCCTCTGATAGATACTCCCAATGACTCTGAGCCTCTACAACAGAATACAGGCCCGGTGATCTTCCCAGTCTTTTTCTGGGCCTCTGGAACTCAGGATTTCATTATGTATCTCTCAACTGTTCAAAGCCTGTTTCTCAGGATTCGCCTCATGTGGTCTGCTTGGAAGGGGAGTGTGCAGTGCTGAAGCAAACCTCCTGATCAGGTTGATCTGTTGGTTGTCAACTGTTGCACTGTGTTGTAGAATCCCAGGGCCTGTAGGTAGGGTAAACCGTTCCTGGGTCTTTCTGATAGGTGAGGATCCTGATAGGCACTGATGTCAGCTAGGAACATCAAAATTAT
>NW_004525042.1:0-9683 GCF_000260255.1 Octodon degus
ACAAGTCCACTTCTTGCACAGCAATTAACCACTAAGAAGAATATATGCAGTGTATTATTTGTTGAAACTGTACTTCCAATTTGATTTGAAACTGTCTCATTGCTGTTTATCAATAAAAGTTTGAAAAAAAAAACCCACCTGCCTATGTTTTCACATTTTACTCATTTGCTTTATTGTGTTGTGTTTTCTGAAGAATTTGAATTAAGGAATGATTTTTTAAAATGATGAAATAACAGGGTTCTTACTGAAGTGTTGTTTTTCCATGATCCTTGTGACTGGTCTCCTTAGAGCCTTATAGTTTTCAGTGAGACGTGTTTAAGATGTTAGATCACAGGCCCCAGTGAAATTAGTACAGAGTCTTATCAAAATAGAATTAGTTATGGTAAGAAGTTAATCCTCCTTCAACCAAGATTCCTATGGTTACTGAATTATGTGTTGGATGGGAAATTAGATTTATATTCATATTCATGTAGTCTTTCCAGTGATTCATCAGCCAGCTAATAATCTCAGAGATGTTAGTAAATGTGCCTGAACTAACAAAGCTAACATGTGCCAACTCTATTAAAAATGTGTTTGTATTTCATAATCTTATTGGTAGAACAGCTGCATTTTGTTTTGTTAGGAGGGAGGCAGATAAAAAGTATAAATATATATGTTCCTAAAATCTGTCTTTGGGGCTTCAGTGAATAATCATTTGAGTGAAGGCTCATGAAAGAACAAAAGAAAATAAATTTGAAAATATTGCTGTGGAAAGGAAAATCTACAGCTTTTTGCAAATAAAGTAATTATAGATGAAAATAATGGTGCAGAATCCAATATATCTGATTTAAAATGCAAAAAATAGCAATGAATTTATTATTCAGTGTGGGATCTGTTAAATAAAATTTATGGAAGTCCATTGATTTGCGATGAAACCCCTGCTGAGGATTCAGGTCTCCTGCCTCACAATATGGTAAATAAATGCTAAATAAAGACAAAGAGAGGGGGCTGGAGAGATGGCTCAGTGGTCTAAAGCACCTACTTGGAACAAGCTTGGAAAAGCACAGGGACCACGGTTCGATCCCCCAGCACCACATGCCAGCCAGCCGCGCCCCCTAGTGGGCTGAGCTGGCCACACACACACACACACACACACACACACACACACACACACACACACACACACACACTAAATAAATGTTAAAAAAAATATTTAAAAAAAAATAAAAAAATAAAGACAAAGAGAAAAATTTCTTTAGTTGAGGAGCTCTAGGATGGCCAACGCCAGTGTTGTCTGTGGACACAAGGCCACAAGTCCAAAAGCTCAAGGCTTATTAGTATCAGTCAGAGAAGTGAGTGGAGGGCTGAAGCAGAATGCTGGAGAAAAGAAACTTTGCAAGCATTGGCCATAAGAAGAAATAGAGCAATTTTGTACCGGGCGCAGAGGCCCTCCAATTAGCAATACAATGGACAACTTGATATATTGGGTCTGTCACATTTATTGCCATGAAATTACAATTCTTTCTGAGTCCCATGACCTTAGCTGTGATGTCATCTCATTTCTTAGCCCTGAAATCTCACAGGCTCTTGCTTTAGTGCCCATGCCATTTAAATGATGGTCTTTGGGGGCCATTGATGTGTCAGTGTAGCACTGCTTTAACTGTTGGCATAAGCCCCCCAATATCAGAATAATATAGAGTGTCATTGACAGTGTATAGGCTCTTATCCTCCAGACTTCCTAAAACACAGAGTTGGTGAGTGAGGGCAAGGAATCTCCACTTCCACAGTCTCCAAGATAATCCTGATGCATGGAGAGGCTGGAGTGCTGCTTCCTTGAAAATCTGGAAAGGATTACAGTACTTCTTCCCTCTCAAGTACTGCTTAGTACAGTGCCCCCAGATTCTCTTCAAGAATACACATGGAGATTTTGACAAATCACCATGTATCTGGAAAGTCCAAGGGCAAGTAGTGCTCTAACAATTCTTCAGACCATCTCAGAGCCCAGGATCTGTGTGAGATGACTTGTGTTTGAAGCAGTGCATTGTTATCCTACTTGATGACTCCTCCTAACAGTATGAGTTCACTTCATCACTGCGCATGAGGTTGAAGCAGTAGTGCTAATTACTATGTGACTAATTCTAAGTGGCTGAGTCATTTGGGAGGCTCTTAGGGAAAAGAGGAACTGTAGGCTTGAGTGAGCTAAATACTTGTCATTGGATAGGAACTGAAGTGATGTAGTAAGTGATTGCTGTGGAATGTCAGAATTACTGCTCAGACCTTTTCTTCTTGATTGTATAACCAGGCATATGAAATGAATTCCCTTTTTTATTTTAAAGAGAAGAAGAAAAATAGAAATAAAGTGAAACAGTTTCAAATCAGGCTAATAAGGAGAGTAACAATAATTATTGCACTGTGCATTGCTATTTATTCAGAGTGCAAGACATAGGCATGAAATAATGTCCAGATAATATTAGCAGAAATCATTTGGGAATGGAGACAATGTTTTCATTAGTCTTCTTGGAAGCTTAACTATTACTGTCCACTAGCAAGACTACTGGGCAAGTAATGAACATAATTCTTTCCAAAGTCTTATAAAAATGGAGCAAAATGAAATGTACATAAAATAGAACAGGAAAGAGCCAAAAAGATGGTATAGGTACTTGTCTGAAAGTTAAAAGAACAAGTATTGGGCTGGGGAGATGGCTCAGTGGAATAAGCGCTTCCCTGGCAAGCACAAGGGCCTGAGTTCAATCCCCGGTTCTGCAAAAAAAAAAAAAAAAAAAAAAAAAACAAGTATTTACTACTTTTATTTTATTTTATTTTTTATGTATTTAGTACAGGGTCTACAGGGCCTCACTATTTAGACCAGACTCATAGTGATCCTCCTGTTTTCAGCCTTGCAAGCACTGAGATTATAGGCTTGTGCCACCACACCTAGTTTCATTCACTGTCTCAGCACACCCTGGGGGCAGGTCTGGCACAGTACACTGGAGATTGAACCCCAGTCCCTGCCTTTGCCTAGGCAGGCACTTTAATCCACTTAGCTATCTGGCTGGCCCACTAAATATTTTTATGCCAGGCATTTTGCTGGAAATATATATGAGTCTGTCTCATCCTCACAACACAGGAAAGTAGATGTACTTTTCTTTATGTAGAAATAATCAAAACTCAAGATGATTCCTATATATACCTGATAGTGAACAGGGTCAAGATTGAAACCCAGAACTGGCTCTGCAACATACTTCAACTGTAAATTTTGAGCAGCTATTATGTATATAGTAGGACTATCAATTAATGCTTTTATGTCAAGGCAGCACACAGTGGGCTCTGTTTCAGAGTTCCCCTGGATTTAAGTTATTTGAAAATGAATGTGGGTGTGGGTTGTACTTCCAAACAATGCAAAATTAGACCAGATGTACCCTCTCACTTTAACTAGAAAACTGGACAACAAATATGAAAAGTAGTTTTTGGACATAGGACATATGTACTGTCTATATTGGCAGTGAAACAAAATATATCCCTGTTTAAACAACTGGTAGGATAAAAGAAAATTCTTTTTTTGTTGTTGTTTTTTTATTTTGTTTTGTTTTTGGTGGAACCGGGGATTGAACTCAGGTCCTTGCTTTGGCGGAACTGGGGACTGAACTCAGTAGAATAAGTAGCACTTATTCTACTGAGCTATCTCCCCAGCCCCCAAGAAAATTCTTTTGACAGTAGTATTTAGAATGTTTTACTTTGATCAGCACAGGTTTGGTGTTACAAGATTACAGATACTTTTTCAGTATTGGTGTGAGGGTGTGTATTGATCTGTATGAGCAGAAATAGGACCAATGGTTAGCAATTAGAGAACAGCCTCTTTGTAAACAGTGTTCTAGCTACCAAGCCATGTAATGACACTAGTTAGTGTTCAAAGATCTCATAGAGATGGCAGGTACCCTCTTCTTTGGTTAGGATTCTGTTAAAGGTCTTCTGAGGTTCCTTACAATATTGAGTTTAGAAGGAGGCTGTTAGATATCCTATTTTCTCCCTTCCTCCCTTCCTCCTTCTCTCCCTCTCTCCCCTCTCTCCCCTCCCTGTGGGTTGAACACAGGGTCTTCACACTGAGCTATATCACCATCTCTTTATTTTTAACATTTTTGAGACAGGATCTTGCTAAGTTTCCCAAACTGGGTTCAAACCTGAATTCTTTTCCCTCAACCTCCCAGCGTGCTGGGAGTATAGGTGTGTGCCACCATACCTGGCTCAACAGGCACTTTTTAACTATGTATTCATTGGGCATTAAGCATGAGTAGAGTCAATGAATTAATCCAGTATTGTCCATTTCAGCTTTTAGGTAAAGAATAATACCTATCTTGTAGAGTTCTTGTTAGAAATTTGGTTTAATATTTGTGTCTGGCATTTAGTAAGTGCATAAGAGAAGTGATATTTTTTGACATATCAAAGAGATTTTCTTAATTTTCCTCACTGGAAACTATGACACTTTGGCAACACAGCAGTCATTTAGCTGTATGATTTAGCATGAGCTACATAATAACTGGCAACTACAGATTAAAGTCCTGCAAATTCAGGAAAGCATCGCTTGAACAGTTCCCTTCAGTAGAATAAATAGTTCTGTTTATTTGCTTAGTATTCCCTCCTGTTCACAACAAATATTCCTCTCTAGGTGCTAGAAAAGGTGCTCTTCCCTCCTTGAAGTTTTGTTCTCCTCCACATCCAACAGCCCTCCTGCTTGTCTGAACCCTTTCATGACATTCTGCAGAGTTAGCATTGTTTGTTTCTTTGTCGTACCTTCCAGTGGACTCTAGATGCACAAAGGAGAGTCTCTCATTTTTTTCCCATAATGTCCTTAGTACCTAGCTCATGTGAGCCACACACACTGGATTTTAGGTTTTCTAGCAACAGCATTAAAAATAAAAATAAATCTGAGTGTGGTGACACACACCCATAATCCAGGCACTCTGGGAGGCTAAAGCAAGAGGATCGTGAGTTCAAGTCTCACCTGAGTAATTTAGCAAGGCCTTAAATAAATAAAGCTTGGGATGTATCTCAGAGCAAATGCTCTGGGTTCAGTCTCCAGTACTAAAAAATAAATAATTTAAAATTAAATAGGGGGAATTAATTCTAGTAGTGTATTTAATCTAATATATCAAAATATCATTTCACCGTAAAATGGTAAGTTTAAAAATTACTGCTGAGATGCTTTTTCTTGGTACTAAGTCTTTAAAATCCCTATGTCTCAACCTGGGCTAGTCACATTTCGAGTATTAGTAGCCACTTAACAGAATGCTATACTGGACAGCAGAGGCTGTCTATTGTAGCCCATTAAAGGTAACTGGGGAATGAACATCCCAAGACAAACTTTCAAAAATAGTCTCTTCTCCCCACAACTGACTACCATGGCTGCAGAAGTTGTGCCTCCCAATGAACAATCAATTCTGCATTGGTGGATAACAGTTGGTCTGCTGCAAACATGAAAGGTAATATCTCTTTGATATGTTCTTATCTCCTTGTGCCACCTGGTATTTAATACAAGGAAGTGTGTGAATGAATGTGAAAGCAAAAGCTCAATTCTTCATTTGGCAATACTAAGATCCAGGTGTTGTTAAAGCCTTTTGTTGATTTCTGCCTTATCACTTGGGCCTATTAGGATTCTTTTTCAAAACCCTGAATAACGACCATGGCTTTTTAGAAGGGAAGTTTCAAACATGTTTGTCTCCTGCATTATTATCCTAGACTGAGATTGTGCCTGTGCTGCTATCATCAAACGCCTACTTGTGAGTCACCTATTCATTTCTTCCTCTTCAGTTTCTTGCAAGCGCCACTTACAAAGCACATTCGCAGCACAGGAACACTACTTCTCCCAGTGTTGTTTTCGCTCTGACATCACCTTCCCCCACAGCTCTGATTTTTCTATAGCATTCCTTGTGTGCTATGACTTGGACTCCTGCTGCCTCACTTGCCCCTCACTGCACACCATTTCTGAGCTGGGAGCTGCCCTGATTATACCTTAGCCTTTTTGGCTGTTAGTCAGGTGTCTGTTACTGTGAGAAGATATCTGAAGTGAGTCACCCTAAAGGAGGAAAGGTTTATTTTGGCTCATGGTTTCAGAGGTTTCCATCCATGGTCAGTTGGCCCTCTTCTTTTTGGACCCATGGTGAGTACATTATGGCAGAGGAAAACTGTACAACTCATCGAGGCAGCATGGCTAACTCCCACTAGACCCCACCTGCTAACAGTTCCAGCAGTACCCTAACTTGGCAGCCAAGCCTATAGCATATGGACCTTTACCAGACAGTTCAGATCCAAACTCTAACACTGGCCTTGGTGATCCTACCAGTGTTACCAGGAGAAATGGTGAGTGATTTCACTTGATGATTATCTCTTGGCATTATTTTCTAACTCTCCACTTTGGGTTTTGCCTGATTTCCTTTAATCCTACTATACAGGAACTTCACAGTATTTCTTTCCAAGGTATGGAGGAAAGGGGTTACAGTTCATGGATTGCTGGGAACAGTTTGTTCTCAAAAGTTACCTGTGTACCTGTTGAAATCTGGCCACTCCACCAGGAGGAGCTCTCTTTCATCCAGTGTTGGCCTCGCCTAAATTCCAGATTCTTATAGATCCTCTTCCATCTGCCTGCTGTGTCTGACTCTAGGGAAACTAATAATCCTGATAACTGCCATTTGTGGACAGCTTTTAGGGGCTAGATTTACTGTTTGTTTTCCTGTCCATAGAGAGAAGTACTCGTAAAACAAATGTAGTAATGATGTCTACTTGCTGCTTCCCTAGTAGAATATTCTTTTTGAAGGAATTTAATTGCCATCATCAGAAACCCCTCTAAACTACCCTCACCAGGCAGAGCTATATCCAAAGACTCATAACAGTATTAGCCCTGCTGTTGATATCACCACTACTTCCTGAGCTTTCCTAGTCCTCGTCCTTGAGCAACCATTATCCCTTGTGCTTGCTCAAGCATGTTTGGCAGGTAGCTACAACCCTCTTTCACTGAACTCCCTCCTCCCCATGATCCAACAAAAGATCCCATAGGCTGTGTAGAGTTGCTGGTCTGATCTTCCAGAGTCCCTCTCAGTTTGTTCTGAAATAAATCTGCCTGTGCCTGTTTCTCTTTCCCTTTTTTTCCTAACACTTCCCTTAAGCATCACTCCAGCCCAACGAGTTTTGATAGTGTGACAAACCTCTTTCCCTCTTCTTTCTCCTGTCAGAATGTTATCTCTTTCTTGGTACTTTTCAGCAGTTTCTCTTGGCTTTTGGGATGGGACAACTCTCCATTGTGTAGGAGGGCCCTGAGCATTGAAGGCCTTTAGCACTACCCCCACCCCCAACTCAGTGGTGTGTCCAGGTTCCAAAGACAATCGGAAAAATCCTACACATTTCCAGAAGTTTCTGCTGCCTCTTTTGTGGCATCAGTAGGTCAGCTAATTTTTACCTTTCCAAAAAAATTTTTGTATTAGTAGGGCCGACTAGATAGCTCAGCAGATTAAAGCATCTGCTTAGGCAGACACAGGAGCAAGGTGTTCAATCCCCGGCCTGCCATGCTGGCTCCTCCCCTGGGGCATGCTGAGATGGCCACTGAGACTGGGTGTGGTAGCATGCATCTGTAATCCCAGTGCTTAGGAGACTGAAAACAGGAGGATCACTACAAGTCCAATCAGTGTAGTGAGACTCTGTAGACTCTGTACTAAATACGTTTTTAAAATTTTGCGTGAAAATTTCCTTTATTATGTAAATGTTAATTTTTAATTAGAGAAATACTGAAAAAATAAAATGCATTTCAAAAAAATGCATTTCAAAAAATGCATTTAATGTCTAATTTTTACTGTGTATCTCATCTAAAAGTAATTATACTTCATTAGGGTTTGTAGTGGGTAGTAGACCCTTAAAGTGTTGACTAAGGAATTCATAGGAAAACTTGTCCGGGGTATACTCAAGTATTTGTTTTTAGAGGAAAATAAATTTACCAAGAACTAGATTTGAGCTGAGACAGATATAAATTTAAATCTTGATTCTATTCCCTAAAAACAAAGCCAAGGAACCACCCCCAAACAACAACAAAACTCCACTTAGCCCATCTTCTGACCTTCATGCTCACCCTGCATGTGCAATATTGTGAAGAAAAGCAAAGATACCACGTCACTGTATTTGTTAAACATGTCACCTCTACTAGGATTGAAATAACATTAATAATTGCTTAATATCATCAAATATCTAAAGTTTTCAAATTTCTATTGATCTCATATTTTTGTATCATATTTAACATTTGCAGTATATCCACAAATGTCAGTCTGTTGTAACTGGTGCAAATACAGCTCAAAGTTCTTAAACTTGTCTTTCTGAACTCTCTTTTTTCCTTAATTAGTAGAACAAATGTAGAATTTGGTCTTGTAAGTCTTGCCATCTGTATTTTCCTGGTTCTATCCTCATGGTATTTTCAATGTATTCGTAGATAGATAGAGTCAAGTCAGATTTCTTTTATCATTACTTTTTAAAAATTATTTATTTATTTGTTACAGGGTCTTGTTATATAGTCCAGACTCATAGTGATCCTCCTATCTCAGCCTCCCCAGTGCTGGATTTACAGGCATGTGCCACATTGCCTGGTTTTACGGCAGCACAGAGTGCCCAGAGTTCTGGGACCAGCCCAGCATGTGGTACTGAGGATCAAACTCAGGTCCTTGCATTTGCTAGGCAGGCACTCAGACTGCTGAGCTATCTCCCCAGCCCCAGATTTCTTTTAATTGGGGAGAATATTTCATAGGGGGCAAAATAGCCCTCCAAGATGCCTATGCTATCTCTCTTTCTATGTTAAGTTTTTGTTTTAAAATAATTTCAAACTAAATAAAATAAAATAATTTCAAACTTACAGAAAAGTTGTAAAACACACACACACACTCTCTCTCTCTCTCTCTCTCTCTCTCTCTCTCTCTCTCTTTCAAAATTTGACAACTGTCCCAATAAAAAAAAAATCATGATTTTTTTCAGTCTCTTTCAAGGTGCTTCATTCTTTCTTGCCCTTGATCACCTTGACCTTTTGTAAGTGTCCAGGCTGGTTCTTCTGCGCTGTGTCCCTCAGTTAAGACATTGATGATAGAAACATCACTGAGTTGATTCTGCTTTTATCACTGTGTCACTCCACATGGCACAAGATGTCACTTTCCCATCATTGAAAACATAGTTTGATCACATCAGCTAAGTAACTTCTTTACCCATTGTAAGTTACCTTTTTCTCTTCACAGTTAATACATTATAGAAAGGTGCATTGGAACCACATGTATTCTTCTACATTGAACCCTGACTCAGTGCTTTTAGCATCTGTTTGTATTTCTTACTTGAGTTATTTATTGCAGTGACAACAGCTACGTGGAAATGTTCTTATTCCATCATTTCATCAGCATTTATTAGGTAGCATCTGCTGTAAGTGGGAAGTTTTTCACTTATTTGTTCGGGTACTTGTTCAGCATAGAGTCCTTTTTGTTTAATAGAAGAGAATCTCCTCATTTATTTTGCTGCTACCCTTGTTCACTGAGAGGCCGTTAGGAGCCCTTCCGGATGTCTTCTGTACCCTTCGCCGTGCTCCCACCACCCTGCACTCCTCACTCCAGCTCAGCAGGGCCTTCCTGCTCGTCGTGCTCTTCCCCTGCCTCAGCCTTGGCAGCCGTGTCTACGAGGTGCTGTGGTGAATGGCA